>NW_019384569.1:203993-214486 GCF_000671375.1 Centruroides sculpturatus | reverse complement strand
TCTTCTTGTAAAGTTGTAATTATTTTAATTATTTTTATTTCCAAACTGATTTTAACCAGTTCTATAGTAAGGTAACATTCCAATAGACAATATGCAAAGCTTTTTTTTCAGTTTACAGCAGTATTTATTACACAAAATTTAAGTAAAGCTTAACATGCCGATCTTGCCCCGATCTCCCCTATATATACAATAATAATAATATTACAGTTTATGATTTAATTATCTTTAGAATAAAACCTCCAGCTTAAGTAGAAACCTACTATTTCTATTTAAGTTCTCATAGAATGAAGTCGATTAATTAGAATATTCAAAAGTCTAGAGAATATAATAAAAGATTTTATTTATTATTTTATAAATTATTATTATTATTATTTTTTTTTTTTTACTTTTACAAAATATATTTAAGTATCATTTTTATGCTTTTATATTCTACAGTATAAAATCTTCAGTGTTATCCAGTGTATATTAATAGATAGAAATTACTATTTTTATGTAAATTCTCTTAGAACGAAATCCATTTATTACTACATTCCAGGATCTTGAGAAGAAAATAAATAATTTAATTTCTTATTTTGTAGATAAATAAATTTTTATAGTTTTACACAATGTATAATAATAAAACAGTTTATACATTAATTATTTTCAGAATAAAATCTTCAACTTCATCCACTAAAACAGAAGAAGGTAATTTATGTTTGAATTCTACAATACCTCCCCCCATTAACACTAAGAACGTAAAAAATTCTTAATTTGTCAATTAATTTTTTAAAAAAATTAACTCTTTCTAACTGCTTAAAGGTCAAGGAAGGTCATCAACTTTTAGAACAATTTTCAGAAATACTCGAAATTAATATTTTTCTTATGAACAGATCGAGTAGATATTTCGTTGAGTTTATCAGAATTCAATATATTGAACCGAGCAGCAATGGCAGACATCAACACCGACAAAAACTTAACTCAATAAAGCTACTACAATGTAAAATAAGTGATTAAGAATTAAATTTTAAAGATAATCGCTTCAATTAATTGAATTTATTCATAAAACAATTATATATTTATATTGATATTAGTGATAAGAAATTTTGAATCATCAGCGGATATTTAGTAATCAGTAATGATGATTCAAATTATCCCATTTATGTAATTTATATACACATATTTATAACGAAAAGTAGTATCATTAAGTGTAATTAATTGCATTACATAGAAGTTAAGATATCAAAGAGGATTTAATTTAACATGTGTCATGATTTAACATAAGTTTCTATGCTGTCGAGAAACACATCTATACCATGTTACATAAGAAAAGTAGATTAAATTGTGAAATAATTTATTGATATTGATTTCTTCCTTTTGTATAATGCTTTATTACTAATGACTATAAGTCTTTCTTCATATCTCCATGACACTTAGAAGATATAGAAGTAATTAGCTACGATATTCTTTTTGGTTTTATAGTTTTTAATGTACCAGAAATAATTTATAATCAAATTTAAAATATTGTTATTTAATTACAGTATAATTCTCTAAATATACAACTAAAATAAAGCAATTTTTACTCTGATAAAGGTATAAATTGCATAATATAGGAAACCAGATACAACATTTTCCAATAGAAAAAAAAAATCTATATTAAATTCAATTTATCATTTATATAATTTTTATAATAAGGTATTAATTTCCTTTATTTTTTTAATCAGAGAGGAAGAAGAATTGAGTAATTTCCAAGCAGAATTGAAACTAATTCTTCCTGGAAGAAGTATGATACGTTTTTAGGTTATCACCTAGGTAGCAATCTGACAATTATGATTCATTCATCCTCCAAATTTTCTTTATTTGAAACGTCTTCGGATGCAATTCACTGAATAACTTTAGTCATTATTTACTTTTAACCTATATTTCGAGTCAATTATGTGGAGAAAGATCATACCAGATAATAAATTTCTTCTTAAATTACACTATTTATACATTTGACTGTAACTTATTCGCTAATGTTATTAAGAATATACAAAATATTCCTTTTATTTTATATTCTTTTTCGTGTGTTTTTAATTTTATTTTGTTATATACTTAATTTTTAAAATAAATTTACTTTACTTTCTCATTATGCAGTTAATAACTTCCATTCGTTATTTATTTATACTTTTAATACATTATGTTCCTTTTCCATGTAACGTGTTATATTATTTTATCATCATGTATTTAATGAAAGAACTCCAGTCACCATGTAAAATATCCAATAAGTAGCAACATCCTGGCAGCATCTTGGAAGCAAAAATTCCCACTATTACAACCATGGAATAATCTTATCATTTTTTTTTGCTATGTTACTATATATTTATGAGGGAAAACCGTTCTGTAATTTAACCAAAATTAAAATTATTTAATTTTCCTTTAATCTTTATCGAATGTAAACACTCTACATGATACATATAGGGATTTTACATATGGTGATGTAAGATCTCCTTTCAATCAAGTGTATAATAAAAAGCAATGTAATATGTTACATGGAAGGGTAGCGTAACGTGTAAGAATCTTTATACATCGATAGATATGTTTCATAGAAGAGCAATAGAATGTATGAAAGATTAATAATACAGATTAATAAAATAATATTAAATATTAGCTAGTGCTTATTATAACTAAAGAATTTGAATGAGTATTACCTATTTGACTATAATAAGTTACCCAAGAAAAATTACTTTCAATAATTCTTCCAGAATAACTTTAATATTAATAATGTATTTTACTTCAAAATTACGATTAATGATTAATATGTTATATTTTTAGTATTATTTCATAAGTTGAAAGTTATAAGATTTATTTTTAAATTTTTAAAAAGAAAATTTTATGCAGATTACTTCTATTTAATGGTAGTTAAAATATATTTATACAGTTAATATACTTATAATTATTATAATAAGAAAAATTGTAAGTTCAAGTAGATATATTTTTAAAAAAATTATAAATATATCTGAAGAGTTTATAAATTATTAGATGTAGAAATACAAAACTTTTATTATTTTAGATTTATTAAACATGGACTTAGTTAATTAATTAATAAAAAAAATTATTATTTTAAAATAAACTTTATGGGGCAGGATACTCCTATTAACTATATAGGAATTTCCAAATTTTAAACAGAAAAAGTATGATTACAGGAGTGAGACAGTACTAAAATTGAGAGCATTGTGACGATGTCACGATAAATAATTGTTCGTTTTTCTATATATTTACAGTTATTCTTTATATTGATTTTTATATTCCCTGCTGATATCTATTCTTCTTTTATCCTTGCTAACACACGACTAATTAAGTAAACAATATTCCTTCGTTTACTAAGCTCTCTGATAGGGGATCAGGCTCCTGTGAGAAGGCATTTCTCCTGGTTCTCACACTTAGAGAGCCTCAAATTATTCTTCCAATTGCATTCTTATATACTAAGAAATAATGTGGCTATTATTATTTTAAAATGCAATTGTTAATGCTATTTTATTTTTTTGATTATACTGGGGTCTCAATAAGGTCTGGGCTTCTCTCGATTTTTGTAAAGTCCTGAGATTAATAAATAGATGAGGAAGTGTTATATCAATAAAAGTTAAATTTGAACGCTGTAAAATATATTGAAATCAAGTTTTATGTATAATAAGCAACTGTTTGTATGCATTAAACTTATTTTTGGCATAATTTGTAGCATATAAAAATGAATACGTGAATCACTTTTACAATAACTTTTCAGTAAACAAATAAAACAATAAGTGAAAATAATGATATATAAATCTGAATTTAATCCCAATATATAATTTAATTTAATTATAAAAACACCAGACAGATAAAATATTAATTTCTCACCACGTAGCGCCATTATTTGCTGAATTTATTCATCATTAAAACATCAAGAAACATACGCCATGTTTGTTTACAAAGATTTTAAACTCTATTCTGTGAATACTTAGTTTTAATAACGTTACAAATTGGCGTAATTGATAAATTTGTTGAACCTAGACTTAGATCATACCCGAAGACAAGTGTAGATCTGATTCTTAATTTCTCTCTTTGTGTAAATATATTATTCAAACACTAGAATTTACACTTACAATAATGTTATTTGTTTAGTTAGAAAGCCACGCATTAATTATTTTACGGAAACAGTAATAGATTATCTACTGACGTTATATTTTTACAATTAATTTTCAATGTATACGAATTTTAATTTAATTATGTTCACTGTATCAGCCTAGGCCACATATCTAGGTTAATACAAATACTTTTATACAATAATTTTCACTTAAAATAAGCAAACATAAATGTCTGAAGCCAAGAAAAATTCAAACCCACGATCTACAAAACAATTATGATGTAATGTAATTACAAAATTTGATGTAACGCACTCCTAAACAACGTCACTTCGTGAAATCTCAATGAATACTTTTGAATGAACCTTCCTCATAAGTGTTAAATAGAGAACTTTAGTACTTATGAATTACTAAATGCACGATTTGGCATCGCAAACAACATTATTATCATTAAATTATACAACTTAAACTTATTTGATGATGTTATTAGTGTTAGTACATATATATAATTCTTATTGTTTAAGGTACGGAGTGATTGTTATTAAAGTACCACTAATCAAAGTTATCTAGAAAGATATTTAGCAATCAAAATGCATCCAAATTTGGTATGGTGACATTTCAAGACATACGGAGGACCTTTCTGAATACATGGTACCGAAACTTGCCACTACGGCACTTTTGGCGCTGCAATAAGGAAAAAACAATTTAATTTGCAAGGGTAGTTAAAAAGTGTGGTTTATCAAGGACATATTGCAAATTTGACATTCTTGAAAGACTGTTGGGCCATACACGAAGTTTGGTTTTATTCCATTAAGACAATGTGACATATGGGCGATCTGCCGAGAGGGAAATTCCTCCCTGCGGGTCTTTTATGGGAAATTGGCCATTATTTACGTGAAGAAAACACGGTAAATTTCACGTGGGCGTTAGCGAGACGCCAACTCACGAATTACCAGTGTTCAGTGATTTCATCCATTCGGCACTAGTGGGCCCACACCTGAGAAGCATCACAGAGAATCAATCATGGTCAGTAGTTGAACTCACTGTTCATTCTCAGAATTGGGACCACATTCAGCAGTGTCTTTTACATTGCAAAAGTCTTTGTAGGTTATACCATGAGCATCTTGTACAAATAAAATGTTTGTTGCAACGCCAAAAGTAACGTAGTGATTAGTTTTTTTAATGGACAAGTCGTCTGCATTTCCAGAAATGTCACCATACCAAATATGATTGCATTTGAACTTCTAAATATCTCTTCAAACAGAGTTGAATAGGGATACTTTACGAACATCCGTTACTTCAGTTTAGTGCCACACTCGATTTAGTGTTATAATTTAAAATACTCTCGTATATTAAAAAATTCTAAATTTCTTCTTAAAGAAGTTCTTCTTTCTTCTTCTTCTTTAATAATTATCATTTAATATCTTAAAGTTTGAGTTAAAATCTTATATTAGAAGCAAAAATATAATTGCAGCGGCTTATTTAGGGGAGATCAGGGCAAGATCGGCATGTTAAGCTTTACTTAAATTTTGTGTAATAAATACTGCTGTAAACTAAAAAAAAAGCTTTGCATATTGTCTATTGGAATGTTACCTTACTATAGAACTGGTTAAAATCAGTTTGGAAATAAAAATAATTAAAATAATTACAACTTTACAAGAAGAGAGAAATTGACGAAGTTGCCCCGGGTATAGGGGCAAGATCGGCAACTTCTCTCTTTTTGTAAAGTTGTAATTATTTTAATTATTTTTATTAAAGTTGCCCCTGGTATAGGGGCAACAGTAATGGGGCAAGATAGGCACGTATATAAAATTATGTTATTAACAATGTATAAGTTGGAATTCACTATTAAAACAAAGAAATACAAATCCAACACCCATTTAATATTATTACAACGAAATGCAAGTTCAAAGACATATATACATGAATAACAAATGCAAACATGTTTTCATTTATCATCTGTTTGATTTTTATCCTTTGCTTCTAATGTGGCTTTATGTTGCCGATCTTACCCCGCTAGTCATGATTTCGAAACATTAAGTACAACCCTGAGAACAGAATGCCAAGCCACGATCTGGCCACGTGAATAAGTTGAAGTTACATCCTTCTAACAGGAAAAGTAACTTTCGTTATCATGGAATTATAACAAAACCTGCCAATTCAATATAAATGGAAAAAAAATATTATATGGAATTGAACGAAAATGAAAATTTGCTTGATAATTCAACTACGCTTGTTGGAGAACAATAAAAACACTACACTCAACAAGCCACCAATAAAACTCAACTGCCTAACCTATAACCAAAGTCTCCTTTTAATTTGTTTTTTAAAAAAAGCGCTTGACAAACTTGCCCCGCATGCCGAAGTTGCCCCGATCTCCCCTAATGAAGTAATTTAAACAATTTTATTTACTTATGGCCCATCAACGACCAAATCTTAAAACCCCTAAATACACTAGTCACCTAAGGGCTAGTCACAATGAATTTTCCGTGTTTTCATAGCGTGTCTAACACCTAAATTGGCACAAATACTTATTAGAAAGTCTTAATCATAATTCATTCGATCTATTTTGAAATCTAGATGAAAACAGAATAAATATTTTCACATATTGGAAAGTTTTTAAAAGTTAGAGATAGAAAATTCGTATTATTATTATTATTATTATTCATTTATTTTTAATTTATATTCAATTTTTCTTATTAATATATTAATATTAGCGCTTTCTGTATCTGTACTTTTAATAGAAAATGCATTAAAAGATACTGATGCATTTGATATTTATTAAAGAAAAATGTTTAGCCATTTACAACTACTAAAGATTTTTTTTCTTTTTTTTTCTAAAAAATTTCTGTTACGTTTAATGGTTTTCTAAATAATTATAAGCCATTTTTAAATTAAAATCAATTTACAATAAAGCAAATGTACAAACAAAACTTCTAGTTTTCTGTTGTTTTTTTTCTTAAATTACTTACAGCTATTAACACTGAATACATTTTAAAATACACTTCCAATCAGAAATATTTTTAAAAAATACACCACAAAAAATAAAAGAAAAAAAGAGTCAACATTTATCATTAAAAATTGTTTTATGGAATATTTCTTTAAGTTTATACAGCATAAAATATTTGTTAATATTTGAACGTTACTTTATACATTATCATCGTTCACTTGAACCTGATAAATGTTACATATGCTTGAATGAAATATACCTAAAAATATATTAATGAATTATATTTATTTCTGTCTCATAATTTATATTTTTATGCAAGATATAGAAGTCTAACTACAGTGGTGTAAGTGATGCAACTTGCAACAGGGAACTTGATAAGAACACTGAACATAGATAAAATGAATCATTACTTTAACACTCAAAAAATACTAATTTAGATAATATGGTAATAAAAGTTACTTTTTTTACTTAGCGATATTTTTTATAGTGTTTTTATATTATTGTTACTCAAGAGCCCAGTTTTTGTTACCGGACGAGGGCCCATTTAAACTTACACCATTAATAAAATATATTTAGTTAATTGCTCTATGTTTTTTGAACTCTCTATATTAAGGAGAGAATCTTGAGTTACTTTACAGTTATCTTCTAAAGATATTCTCTTTTTATATTTATGACGTCAAGGAAATGTATAGAAAATCATATCATAATTATGCAAAAATCATACAATTGAACGGATTAGATTGGATTGATGGAGTAAGTAAGGCAACGCAATAAATCGACGATCTATCAAGAGTAGTGTGAGACCTTTCATCTATTGATATTGAGGTGATACACACGTGAAGAAAATTCGGAAAGCTCCAAGCGCCAGCCCATTGGTGAAGCGTGAACCCACGACCAACTAACTAACTACAGTTGACCCCCCTATAACACTAGATAATTCCGTGTTATATGAATTCCATGTTGTACGAGTCACTTAGATTTTACAAATACGTGAGCCGTACACAGCCCGGCACACGTATTTGTAAAATGTAAGTGACTCGTACAACATGGAATTCATATAACACGGAATTATCTACAGTGTTTTAGGGGGGGTGTCTACTGTACTAGTGTTCACTGGTTTTATCCACTCGGCCACTGGTAATTTATCATGTAATTTGTTATGTTCTATAGCATTGACTTCTGTGACAACAAGTTATTTTCCATAAAAATTCTAAAATGGAAAACATAGATTAGAAAGTATCCAGCAAATTTATAAAATAACTTCTTATCTTCCATTTGAATAACAATGTGTTTGCATTAAGGAATGACTTCATTTTAATGTTAATAAATAATGTTATAATGCGCCTACGACTTCTTTATACTGAGAAAAAGTACAAGCAATTTTTTATCTTCCCACTTCCTCTTCCTTACAGATTCATTTTATTTCAAAATTAATGTGTAATATACTTCAATTCGTGGGCGATAAAAAATTAATTTTCAAAATAAAATTGCAATTTTCTTCTCGTGTTAAAACAGTTGTAAAAATTTAGATTAAAAATTAAAAAACAAAAAATTAATGTATATAATCTTCTATGAATTGAAAGAATAAACTAAGAAGGAGTTATATACAATTGAAGATTCATTGAACAAATGAAAATATACAGATAGATTATTCATACTCTTGTGTTGTTGTGGAGAATTGAATACTTGTAATGCTTTCTAGAGCGCATTGAAATAAATTGTTGAACTGAAGTGATATAAGGTTGATGAACTTGTCAAAATGTTCTTTCGTTTCTGGAAAAATCTCCTGTAAATATTTGTCTATATAATAAATATTTGAAATGTTATCACTTTTCGAAAACTTATTTTACACTATCGAATAAACAATAATAAAATTGAGGGATTACATATTTTTTATATATAAAATTACTTTTAAATTTGTTCAAATAATATCTCAATTTGTTACTAAAATATAATCAATTATCTTCTTTTTTATGTTAATTAAATAATTACTGTATTGAAATAAAATACTATTTTATAAATTTCCATTTATTGTAACACAGTGATAAAACAAACATTTAAAATTTTCCTCCGAACATAAGCGGTTCTTTATAAAATACGAAAATTATCAGCGAAGATCTGTTTACTAATGATGATTGGATATTGATTAACGAATGAATTTCTTCAACCAATCACCGTTAAGAAATCAATCGTTTTTTAAAACATAGTTATGATGTAACTTATATCGCATAGAACCGCCTATGTTCGGATGAATTTCTTAATTAACAATATTGGCGAATTGATTTCAAGTTATAAAATAATTTTATTTAAAATACGAAATAATTTAAATAATTTTTAGAATTTTATCGCTTATAATATGATATTTTACTATAATATAATGTGCTATGTATTTTACTATACAGTGGTACCTCAGGATACGAAATTAATTCGTTCCGAAACTGAGATCGTATCATGAAAATGTCGTAAGGTGGATCATCTTTTCCCATACGATTACATGTAAAACCAAATAATTCGTTCCAACGCGAAAAACATACTCAAATTAAAGCCAAGTAATACATTTAAAAAAATAACTGTAGTAAGAAAAACAAATGAAAAATGCGAACTAATGTAACGTCGTATGGTGAGTTTTTGTTCGTATCGTGGAGCAAAAATATGTTCCAATTTCATGTCGTATCCTGAAAATTTCGTATGCTGGGGCGTTCGTAACCTAAGGTACCACTGTATTTCGATATTATTAGAATATTTAGTTTACTAAGAATAGTGGGGCTTGCAGTGGAGAAATTATTACGGGAAATTTTTTATTCAATACTGTCATTTCTGCCATTTTATTGGGCTATTTATGTTCAAAGTTATGGATCTACTTCAATGCATTAAAATTGAATTAATAAGTAGCCTACCTAAATCTATATTGTATGCTTATATAATAGGCTTATACTATGAGAAGCCATATCCGGAATCCCAAAATCCGGAAGAAATTTAATCTAGAAGAGTTTTTTTTCCTCAATTGAATACATTACTTTTACAGAAGAATTTATTAACAATCTGGAACGCAAAAAGTAGAGAAAAATTATATTAAAATTAACATTGTACAGTAACGCATATTCAAAATTTAAAGACTTTTTTTAAGTAAAGAAAATATTAAGTGCCTTTGTTTATTAAATTTACAATTATAATTTTCGTCTAATGATGATGATGATGGACCCGGATTTGAATCTGAGTCCTTCAGAGCAGCAGAATCCAGGTTCAAGTCTATATAGTGTCTTCAGAAATGACTTGGTTTCAAAGGATTCAAATTTGGATTGAATCCTCAGAAACATTAGAGAGGTTGAGGCCGAAGTTTTCATCTTTCAAACGTGAACGTCGAACGTCGAGCGCCGCAATCTTGTAAGCGGCGCTCGACGTTCGACGTTCACGTTTGAGAGATGAAAACTTCGGCCGCAACCTCTCTAATGTAATTCAAACAAAAT
>NW_019384569.1:188829-203361 GCF_000671375.1 Centruroides sculpturatus | reverse complement strand
AATTTCAATTTCTGTTATACGCTCGCTACATTTTTATAAATAATTCATCACGAAAAAAAAAAATAATAATTATTATTATTATGATAAAGTTGACGGCTATAGTTTCCACGTGTCAGATATTAAAATGTCCACTTACGTGATACTGTACCATTTTATTTTAAATAAGGATTATTTATTTAAATGGTTTACATCTTATGGCGCCGAGCCAATACAATTGGAAGCGATGGGCGGCTCGGCGCGTAGTGTTCATGCGAGAACAATTTTTGAAATATGACTATTAAAATATCATTGAATCACTTCTGTACTGTACATTAAGGTTTGTGATAATTATATTCATTGCATCTACACACATACACTGTGTCCGAAAGTCAGTTAACAGAGATAATTATGGAAATAATGATTTCCCCATAATAACGTGTAACTGTACAGAGCAAGTTTTTAACATAATTTTTAAAAATAATACACCTCGTTAACTGACTTTTGAACCACTCCTTAAAGGGTGATCAAACGTATTAGTGTTTTTGTTTAAATGATTCATTAAAACTTTTATTTATGCTATTAAATTATCTATAAAGTCTTATATTTACGTTGCATTGTATTATAGATCTTACAATATATAATTATACTACAGACTCAAATACATAATTAATCTATGATACATGCTTTAGGATGTATATTTTGATAAGTGGATGCATATATTACTAGGCCTTACTAGGCCTGAAATTTAGTAACTGCTCTATAAATTCTTTTTTTAAATGTTATATTTTAACCAAATATCATTTCACCCGGTATAAATTACATAGAAAATCCCCCTTTTATCTCGTTGAAACTACCTTATAGGTCGGTTTTACTTAAATTATTAAATCAAAGTAGGTAGATGAAGTACAAGGTACTGTACAAAACTCTTCGCTTTATCAACTGAAGCTTTGAATAAGGGAAAATATTTTAAAATCTTCTTGTTATATTCATAAACCGTCAGGTGTGTCATACGTTAAAATTCTTCAACAGAAAACTCTCAATATCAATTAACAATATTCTGGCGTAACTTAATATATAATAAATAATGTCTATAGCTTTATATTAGAAATCTATCACTGTGTATAACATAAATATATATCAAAGTAAGTTCTAAATGATGATTAAATTGACATACAACAGCTATATCGACATTAAAGTTGCTCCTTCTATAACTTATAAGTAAGATACAGCTCATCGTTATGGCATTAAATAAAAACAAAATATACTGTATTTATCGATGTTAAATTAAGAAGAAAAATTCGAATTTATTGTATTAGAAATTCCCCCATTAACCGTGATTTGATCAACCGGAATTTTGCTATTAAAGGCTATAAAGAGTAAAAGATACCAAACAATATACTACTGTGTTAGTGTATATAATTACTTTACTATATGAATTTTTCTTTCCTAGTCACGTTAATTATAATTTTGTGTTGTTAATTAAATAAATAAAAGTGCAGTACTGTAAATATGTATTCTATTATTAGTGATTATCAGGCCACGTCCCTCCCTATCATTACCACGTTTAATGACACTTTCTACTATATTTAAACGAATAAATAAAATTTTTATTAAATTAAAAACGAATAAAAATATAATTTATAGTTAAATTTAATTTATAAAAATTTTTATATGATAAAAACATCAGCAGATAGAAAGAGAATAAGAGAAAAAGAAAATTTTTTTTCTAATAATTTTTGTACTTTTAAATAAAATTTTAAAACAACTTTTATTTTAATAATAAAAGATATTTATTTATTTACACAAATTTAAAATTCAATCATTGTTTTTATTCAAAGTAAAGAAAGAAAAATGAAATTAAAAATAAAAGTCTTTCCATTCGTATTAAAATTCAAAAAAGATGCTGACAAAACTACTTCATTTAATTCTTGGTTATTTCAACGATTTTATTTCCTAAATAATTGCATAGTTTGAACAGTTTTTTTATATATAAATTGTGCAGAACATNTAGTATATATATATATATATATAATTTAAAGTAAGAAAAAAAATACACTTAAATCCATCAAAGTGAAAATATCTTTCCTGCTAAGAAAATCGATGTATAATGTTTTTGATTCGGATTTAAAACAAAATAAATTTAAATCGAATTTACTTATTCCTCGAATAAATAATTTTATTTAGTTATATATAAATAAAAAAAAATAATAATATAAAGATCTTTTTGACCCTTTTTTTTATTGAGTCAACCGTCTAGAAATACAGTGAAAATTTTCTGCTAGAAATACAAATTTTATTCGTTATAAGATCATGTTTTGTTATTATTATTATTATTAATTGTCTACGATACCAATTATATAAATAACACGGCAAAATTATTACGAGTAGAAAATGATTTTGAAGTACAGTACAGTTATTATTAAAGCATATGGCATCAGACTAAGTTGAATTTAGACTTGTTGAGACCCTAAACTATAATATATAAGAGAATCTTTATAAAATTTAAAGATTGAATGTGTATTACTCATATTACTCATACTTAAACACTAATAGAAGAGACATATTCAGCAGTAAAAGCAGACATATAACAGGCAAATGCAGATAGATACATACACAAAACAAAACAAATAGAAAAAAATAATAGATATATTGTCAACCATTCAGAGACACATCATATAAATATATAACATATAATAGTAGAAAACACATTCAGTCGATATTTGGCATAAACCTTATTACAAAATCATTAATATCTTTATTATAAAGCTGAAAATGTTATAAACTCAAATGGATTATATACAAATATATCTAAAATACAGTCAAACCTCCAATAAATACCACCTCTAAACAGTGGCCATTTTTTTCAGGAACTTTAACAAACAGGCAAGCATACAAAATAATTTCTACCACCGAACAAAGGTTATTTGTTATGTTCTGGTCAGTTGCCATAATTAAGAGGTTGCACTTATATTTCGTTAATTATGCATAAGTAATTTAAAATATAATTTTTAAATGATATTTCGATGAATATATAAAATAAAGAAAAGCAATGTCTTGTTTAATTTACATTATTAATTTTTATACAATTAAATATAAATCTCAATCATTCCAATTAACCTAATATTTTCTTAGTTTGCTATCAAACATTAACCTCGTCTAAACTAATGTTAACAAAAGTTTACAAATAAATTAAAGCTTTTAAAGATTGTATTTTTTTTTTCTTTTCTTTTAAAAAGGAAGCTTTTATGTTCAAAGCTGCTTCATATAAGAATTAATTGAGATTTTTATTATTAATGATAAGTCTTTCAAAGTAATTAACCGTTATACAAGTTACTAACAAGTAAAATTGGTACACGTTCTGCATTGTAGGAGAATACTTTTCTTACTTTAATCTTCTTGAAATTTATTGAAACTGTATTTCCATAACTAATTTCAATTTCTGTAAATGTTTCCCAGCTAAAAACTGTAATAAATTCAAAATTATCAGTTTTGTTTTATTAGATTATTTCTAAGAATACTTTAACACTTAATGCGTTACGAGAAATTGAATTGATAATGTATATTATATTCATTCTTTTACTGCTAAAGCGTAAAAAACAGATACATTCTTCGATATATCAGATGCAAGCAAGCAAACAAACATTCCGTTCTTGTGTTTAACAAAAACTAGCAAAGGAAAAATCTTATATATTTTTTTCTTGTATAGCTAAAACAACAGAAAAATTATAATTTTTTAAATATTCAAACAGAAAAACACTTTGTTATATACGATACAGATTAGCGAAAACTTTCCTCCTTACAAACGATCAGATTATATTTTTACTTTTCTCATCAAATACACGAAAGCAAGACAAAATAAAAAAAAATATTTAAAAAATCTATATTTTAATTGAGCATGAAAGTAACTTAAGGTACAGTACAACAAAGACAACTTATAGTCTTTGTTGTACTGTACCTTAAGTTAGCTTAAGATACCACAGGACAATTGTTCAACTAAATTGCTCAGATACGTTCAAACGATAGAAGAAAGATCTTTCCCTGTAGTATCAAATACAAACAAGTTAAGAAATACTTCTTTTCTCTTCTGTACATGTACAACAAACAAGACAACAATTGTTTTCTTGTGCCAGGTATAATCAAACATGACAAGAATCTTCTTCTTTCTTGCGCCCATTGAACAATCAACAAAAAATTGCTTTTATTTTATTTTATTTATTTATTTTATTTTCTAAAAAACGAAGCAAGAAAAGGGTTGAATTCTTGTAACAGGTACAAGAGAAATTCTGTTTTACGTCATGTATAGAAAACGAAAAAAGAATTGCGCTATTTTTTTTTTATATACATCAAGCATCAAATAAGAAGAAAAAAAATTACGGTATAATTCTTCTGTGATGTTTTTTATATTATTATTATTATAAATGTATAAAAGAATTAATACCTAATTATAAATAGGCATTAATTAGGCGGAAAAAAATTACTTTAAAATTTAGTCGCTAGGATGAAATTTTGCGCTGCAATCTCCTAATGTACAGTATATATTACGTACGCTCTCTAACGAATCTGGGTAAAAAGTAAGTAGCAATAAGTTATTCACAATTCTTTGACAGGGTCGTGCGTAACGTACTGTACGTAATATGCAAATTATGGAAATAGCAGCGCCAAATTTCATCCTAGCTGATAAATTTCGAAGTAAAATTTTTCCGAAAATCAAAACCGCATACTCAACACAGTTTATATATTGTGTTTGCTGTATTGTGTTTTATTGTATACGTGTTTTGTGAGTTACGTGTGTGAGTTTATACTGTGTGCATGCACAAAAAAAATTTGGCAATTTAAAAATTTCTATACACCATTTTCTTTAATAACTATTAAATTTTATATACTTTCAGTTTTAATAGACTAAGACAAGAAATCCTTACAGGCAAACAGATAAAGAAAAATAACATTTCAAGAAAAAAAAATCATTAAATATTTTCAATTTACAAAACTTAAATAAATAATTTTCTAGAGCAAATTTAAAATTCTTCAAAGCTTCGATTTAATTTTGTTTTCAAGAAAGATTCTAAAGCTTAAAACCAATCTTAGAACCGAATAAAAATCAGTTATTTTATCACGTAACTGGAGTTATAACGAGTATTTCGCTAGTAATTGGACCGTAACATCCCAAAGGATTTAATATCCAAAAATGATACCACTTTAAAGAATGTCAAGTTTAATAACATTTTGGGCTATTAATATCTTTCGAAAAATGTTTCATCTGAAAGTTTGTCGGTGGCACCAATTTTTCTTATCGTATGAATAAGAGATGGCCTGATGGAAAAAAAAAAGGAGGAAGGGGGAATGAAGAGGAGGAGGAGGAGGAGGAGGAAGAGGAGGAGAGAAAGAAGTTGTGTCGATCTTCACGCAATAATAACTACGAATCTAATCGGGCATCCGAACTTCTAACGATTTTTGATATTGTGAAGTAAGTGGACGATTTTATTCATAAAAACAAAACCGCAATTCTCTTGAATACCCGAGGGGTGTTGTTATACCCACCAGCGAGTTACCATAGCAACCTTTGTGCTGTGTGAACTCTATTTATTAAACGAATACTGCGAGATCGTAAAAATCTCCACTTTGTCTATATCGACTTTACAAAAAAAAAAAAAAAAAACAGGAAAAATATATATAAAATAAAAATAAAAATTGCATTTCATTCTCGCAAAAAAAAACTTCTTTAAAAAAGGAAAATATATTTTTATACAATTAAATATAAATCTCAATCATTCCNTTTTTCTTAAGTTTATAAAGAAGTAAATTCTGTAAATCGTTGTAAATTATGAAATATTTATGTGGCCCACTTCGACTTAATATATTTTTTTTCATATATATATATATATGTACTTTTTTTCTTGAGATTATTATCCCATAAAATATCTTTTATTGCTATCCCAATGTTAAAAATATAAGCGAATCGAAACGTTTTATACGTTTGAGAAATCGTGTAGATAAAAACGTTTCTTACTAATTTATATAATTAAAAGTTAATTTAATTATAATACAGTTTATATAATTATATTTTTAGAAATTTTTATATAGACACAACATCTATATCTTCAACTATTCTATATATACGTTTAATGATATATAGGGTTAATATTTATGCCCTGTGCCTATATTACGGTAGGATAAATGTTGTTATACATTATACAGGAAAGGCTTTTTATATATTACAGTATGGGGTAAACATTTTATATGATATAAAGTAGTAGAAAAGTACTTACATGTTATAGAGTAGTGGAAAAGTTCTTATAGGAGAAAGGCCTCTTATATTTTATAGACTAGTGACTCAATCTGGTCCTACATTGTAATATATAAGAGACTTTTCACTCCACTAGATAATAATTACATTAAAAAACGAGGCCTTTACTATATCCACGTAGCGTGAGGCCCTAAATATGTATAAACCGTATTCTGTCCTTAACTGTAATATAAAATAGTATAAAATAAATTTTATTGCATTATAAAACTATAAGATAAAGTAATTTATTTAAAATTATAAAAGTTTTTGCATTGAGTATTTAAGATATTAATAAAATTAAATTGAAAGATAATGAGACAAAGCGTTAATTAATGTTATCTAATACATTTCTAATGTAAGAATTTCTTAATTGAACATAATTAAGTCGTGATATTAAACATTATAATTGAATTCGGTACATAATATTGTATTTATATCAACTAAGAAGACTTTATTAATTAATAAAATCATGATATTTTTGTGTAAAAATTATTTATTTATTATCATTTCGCTATCAAAAGAGCGCATTTTATAATCCACGTCATTCCTTCATTTTTAATCATGAAAGGATGTACAAACAGATATAAAATTGATTTAAAAGTGTACAATAATTCAACAAAACATACTTAACGTTACATTATAAATATAAATGCTCTGTAGAGAGTTTATGTAACGTAAACATGATTTTCTAATTTACGCCTTTTAATTTTAATATTTTATTCTATTTTATCCACTAAAACGAAGTGAATTATACGTTAACTTTGTGCTTTTTCTACGCTTTACTTTCAAAAAACTTTTTCATTTTTATTTTAGGAGCGTATCTAGGAGGGATGTTTATGTGCTGCAGCATCCCATCTACATCAATGCAATCAATTTTGTTAATTTAAAATTAAAATAAATGTAATAACATTCATATTCTAAAAATCCTGGCTATTTCACTGTTTATTTTATACGTTTTAATGTCTATATTTTCGTATAGAAGTAACAAAAACTTTACAAAATTTATCAAATAAGAGAAACAAGAACGAAAACAATTTCGATTTCTTTTATATAATTGGAAGTTAAACATAGAAATCAAAATTTAGCGAAAGAAATAAGGAAGGAGGGAGAAGATTCTCGGTGCATAAAAGTTATCTGATATGGCAAATTTTGTTTAAACAAGAAATTTAATCGCTCTCTATCTCTCTTTCTCCCTTTCTACTTCTTCCGTGTCATGATTTGATTTGCCAATTTTCTCCGTATTTTTTTTTTTTTTGTGGATTGGTCTGTGTGTGTGTCTGTGTGTATATAGCCTACGTACGGATTTCTTGGTGCTCCACTCTCACTTCTTCCTTTCGATATCGATTTTATAAAAAAAAAAAAAGTGAAAAGCAATAAAATTTGTCTATTGTGCAAAATCCCAAAAGAATCGCTATTGAAAGACGTGATATCGATGCGGTTACTAAGCAACGGCACGTGATATAGATAATAACATGATTTCGGTTGTACGGACTTTCGGATCCTTTTCGTCCAATCACTCTGTCACGTGTCAAGTAAAAAAGTATGTGATTGGCTTCAAAGTGCCGAGATTTATCCTTGGAAGAAAAAAAAAAAATTTTTCTTCCTTGTTTTTTTCACACGAAATTCCATTTAAATGCCTAAATTTTGCTTTAAATTTTATCAAAAAATAAAAAAAAAGTGAAAATTCTATTGATGGTTTGCCAATTATTTGATTCGGGACGGTTTAAAGAAGAGGGGGAGGAAATGTTTAAATGTTTCTCACGATCGTCCCAGACTTCAGGACATAATTGCATATAAAAGTAAGTAACGGTCCATTACGTTTGTTTGTTAATTAGGCATGTCTCGGTCGATATAATGGTCAATAGTTCATTAAAATTCCGCTCTTTAGAAGGACGGGATCAGCGATTTTAGAAGGACAGATTTACTGGAGTGGAAAAACCTTGATTTTGTTGGTATTCTTGCATGAATTAATTACAATTACTCGTCTGGTTTTTCGTATCAATCTCTCTAAAACTCTATTTGTGAAGATATTTAGATAAGTCCCACTGAAATTTTCGGTTAAGATGCAAGCTTTATATGTTTACAGTTAGATACGTTAAAAGAATTATTATATTATAGAATTTTAAAGAAAATATAACATTTAAAAAGGCCCTAATAATAATAATAATTAAAGGCTTATAATAGAAGTACATTATAAATCGATCTCTCCCTTATGCTACTTTTACAGAATGGATAACTTATATTAAATGGTATCATTCTCTTACTTATTTAAATAATCTTCTATGTGAATGTTATATTAAAACATTATTTTTGAACAAATTATTATTTATCTAAATAATTGTGTTTGATATTTACTTTCTTTAAATGTTTAATAAGGAAATTACAAGGTAACGAAAGACCAATAGAGCGAGCAATTTCGTGTGACAGTCTGATTGTTAGACATTGGAAGAAATTGATCGTAAAAGAAGCAGAAAACGAAAAGACCCACTAATGAAGATTACAGAACAGTAGGCCCATTTCCAACTTTGCTAAGCTTTAAGCTTTGTTAACTAATGACTGGACAATTGTTGGGACATTTATCTCTTCTCTGCTCTGATGACTCCTTACTTTAGTAATAAACAGAATTATCTCGAGTGTGTTAAAGCGATGTTGTTTTAAATTATCAATATAAATAATATAGAAAATAATTTTTCTATTAAGAAAATTCTTCCATTTTAATAAATCTTTCAACGTTTTACAAAAGATCTAGCATCCTACACATAGTTTTTCTTGATATTTTTTTATATTAAAAATGAGTAATTGTTATTACAGATTTTATTTTTCTTACGTAAATTGAGTTTTGTGAAAGATATTGAATAAATCCAAAGAAAGAAAAAAGAGGGAGGGAAAGGTGTTACTTAAATGGATAAAGACCACATCTGTGTAGAATTGAAAAAGAAGAGAAAAAATTTTTCTCATGAATATTGTGAACAAAGTGCGATCTGTACCTTGAGAATATAAAGAATTTCGATCGGTAGAGAAGTGTGCTCGAAGTTTCCGATCTACTGGGAGATGAGGGAAGCAACTAACACCCCTAGGCTCGCTGCTGCCAATTTTCGGTGTGGTTTCCCAAGGGTGCCCTAGGGCCTAGCCTTGATTTATCTTCTATCATATTCGACTAAGATGGTGAAAAATTCGAATTTTTTCTCTGATATAGAATCGAAAATTCGGCCGAATTTTATCAAAATTTCAAACAAATAAAAACAATAAAGTTTTTTTTTTCACTATCCCAAAAATATCCTTTTCTGTTTTTTTTTTTTAGCAAGAACATGAAATAGTTTATTGTCTTATTTTTTTTTTGTCTTCTAAGAATTCACAATGTTCCATTATTTTCATTCAATTCTGAGTCGATATTGAGGATTCTAAACGTTTTGATTCGGAGCAGAAATAGAGCAAAGGCTGTTTTATTCTGTTTACCATCGTACAACAAAGGGTCTAAAGTTTAGTTAACAATTTATAAGAGAACTTATTAATCTCAAAAACTATCTAATTTTTATCTAATTAAGTTATTATATTATTATTATTATTATTATTAAAATAAAATAAACAAATTCAATTTTATTAGACAGGATAAACCATTAAATTAATGGAGTAAGTAGTAAGTAACACATAATTAGTTCATGTTTACTTCAGCAGTCGAATTTTATAGTTATTTTTCGATTTTTTCGTTGAAAAAATAGAAAATTTTACAAGATTATCTTGTAAAATTATTCATTTTGTCAATGGAAAAATGGAAAAATAGATATAAAATTCGATATGTCAGCATCAACGACCAATCTATTCTATTAAAAACATGTTTAACAAATATTTTTATACTTCTAAAACTAATAATAAATACTAATTTTCATATAATAAATAACAGAACATAACATTCCATTAATAATTAACTTAATTATAATAAATTTAAAGTAATAAAACTATATAAAATTAATAATTTCGTTTTACTATTGTAACTAAATGCAAAGTATCTCTTCACAAGGCTCTAAACACAGGAACGTGAAAGACCTCATTATTCATCAATAATAATGCAATAATTAATTAACCCAGCAGAATTGGCCTAGTCGACCAACCCCGAGACATTAATTCAATTGTTAGTCCGATTCCAACAGAGCACTATTAGTGGAGGATTATCATTCCAACAACATCCATCCCGGAAAGCCGAGAGAAAGGATTCTCTCCTTAATCTCTACGCATCCGTAATCATTCAACTGAGTATATAAAGCATAAACGTGATCTATGCCTGTAATTTATCATAATTGGATTAACTTAACTGATTTAATTCGATTTTTACTTAACTTGATTTTTCTTAATAATTACAGTAATCTAAATATAGAATAAGCATAGAGTTATACTCCATTAAAAAAACCCCATAGCATACTAAGAAAGTCAGTTTATTAATTAATATCTTTTCATATTTAGTGTTAATTTAACTATGAAAAATATTACAAGAATTAATTGTAAAATTATTAAAGGATAACAGAGAAGAGTAACATTAAGATGGAGTAGAGTCTAGGAGTAATATTTTAAAAAATTACTTGAATAAAGACTAATACAAAAGGGAATTTTATAAACATCTAGCAGATAAAGTACAGAAAAGAATCTTTAAGAGTTCTTATAAGATTTAATCTTAAGATTGAAACTAAGCTCTTAAAGTTCTTGTAAGATTCCTGTGTTATCCCTTATTGATGATTATTTGTAAGAAAAAAAAAAATGTTTAATATATAAAAGAAATTACCGTTTCTGTCAGATTCTTCTGTAATATTGCTAAATTACAAAGAAAAGTTTCCTTTGTTTTACTTTTTACGTTTAAAACATAAAATTATACGAAGTAAAAATCAATTATTAGTATTGTAATTTAAATGAAATAAGAGAAACAGATGCAATTTTAAACTATAATAGGCGCATAACATTGATAGATAACGCATCAAATTAATTACAATTAAATCAGATTTTTATATTGTTCGTAATTACGAAAAGATAATAATTACTTTGCTTAAAACGTGATTAACAATAATGAGTAATTTATAATAAATTAATGTGATGGCATGCATTAAAAGATCTTTTCGCATCGCTCCAGTATAAACTGCAGGTCCAAATTTGCATACAATCTATACAGTTTACAGCTTAGACCCTCGCGTTATGAGTCTATAACTTAGGGACTCCCATTTTTTACATGTCACTTCCCATATCACTAATTGGTGAAGGGAAACGGGCTGTTATATCGTATGTGGTTATAGCTTCACGAACACTCAACAAATTTAAATTACGGGGGAACCACGTATAGTGTTGATTTTAGTCATTTTTCTTCGGGGGAATTTTTGGGGGAAAAATTTCCTCATAAAGGATTGTTTGGCGTTGGGGAGCCCAAGCAATCGCTCTTTTTGCCCATAGGATAACGCGCCACTGTTTTTGCCACAGGTCTAAGTCCCTATAAGCTGCTTTATTAATTAAGCACGATTTTCTATTTTCGTAAAAGTTTACATACATTTTTATAATTTTAAATGCAAAGTCATTAATACTGTGGCCTAAATAGGGATCACATTAGTAGTCGCGACTTCAAGCGCGCATAAGCTAACTGTCGCTTTTATTTTAGATCAGTGTTTTTCAACCTTTTTGAATACGCGACCCCTTTACAAGTTAAAAAATTCTGGCGACCCCCTAGGGCCATATTAAAACTACTGTATATCAGTGATTTTAAAAATTATGTATTTAATTTTCTTTCTGTTGAGAGAAATTATTGTTGATTAAAATGAGAATTTAAGAGGAATCCCAATAACTTAAGACACGTATAGTATGAAACGTCCTTTTCATTATAACATTGGGCTTTGGGTGCTGTTGACCTTTTTTTTTTTTTTTCTTTTTTCTTTTTTTTTAGGATGAGAGTTCTGAACTTCTACTTTTCTACTTACTACCTTATTACTTTACAGCTCAACACTTTTTCGGCTATCATTTTCTGGGGTGGGCCCCTCACTGGCGACACCCTTCGTTCAGATCTAAATGCCGATCAAAAAAACCAATTGTACTGTATAATAAACAGGTACAGCCTTCTCGCTAAAATTATAGTTTTTTAAATGTAGTGCAGGACCTACAAACACTTGTCTTTTTCTTTTACCCGCGACCCCCTATGTAAGGCTTCGCGACCCCCGAGGGGGTCGCGACCCACAGGTTGAAAAACACTGTTTTAGATGATAATTATACGAGCGTATCCGGGATAAATAGTATACAAAATACTTTATTAAATCCCAGACAATATATATGGCCTATTTTTTTAATTTAGAAAAATTTATAAATTAACAACAAAGTTATTAATCATTTCTTTTAACAATTGGTTCAATAATAAATGTCTAAAATTTATTATTTTTTAAAAAAATTTGGGTTAAAATTACCATCCTTATTTACATTTTAAACGTGTGTTTAGTTTACATATTTGACTATAAAATTCTCAAAAGAAATTCTTTTCCTCTGAGGGGAAATTGCAATCGGTTAAACATTGTAATGCAAAAAGTAAAACGGTGGAAAAATGAATCACGAGAATAGCAAATGTTCTTCTAGACTCTTGTTGAGCTTAATCAAATTTGTTATGTAAATATATGAACCACTAACAAGCGAATACATCTACCAGAAAATGCGAACGGTCTAATAAATAATCCAAAAGACATGGGTTTTTGAACTATAATTTATCGTGCAGAGAACTCTTCTTTAAATAACTTAACTTTTCACGTGTCATCGGTTCCAATTTAACTTTGTTAAAATCCATTTTCTTTTATTTAATTTTCATTATTATTGATTAATATGTAAAAGTCAAGTAAACTACAATTAATTATACATTCTTAAATGCTTTTTTTGACGTCGAGTTTAACATTGTTCCTTCTCTCTACTTCCTTATACTAGAAGAGTACGAGTACTTGTACTGTACACTACTGTAACGTAGTAAAGTTAATATAGCCTATAAAATTGCCGAATGATTAGATTTTGTTTTATAAATCTAATATTTGAAAGATAAAGATTAAGATGTTACCATATAATGAACTATTCTATTATTTAAAACTATAATATAATGCTTTTTGGAGCCTCAAAAAACTAAGTTACTGGAGCCTGTATCGAATTATCTGAAAGGCTCTGATGGATAGTCGAACTTTTAAGTGTATAGTTTAAAAGCCTGATGTTCTTTGGATGATAATTTAAGAAATCTGTGCATAAAGCATGAAGAAAGCAATTGATGATATAAGTGTAAAAATGAGCCTGAATACGGTCATTATAACTTGAATATAAATGTAAATAATAGTTGAATATATCCATTATATGTTAAATTTTCTTTTTACTCTTCATTCTGTCTAGAATTTCTAAGAAAAGTAGAGATATTCTTAGGATTTAGCTATAGCTCTTCGGTTTAAAGAGAGTCTTATTAATCCTTTAGCATTTGCACAAACAGAATTTCCTATCTAGATTAACGATAATGACGTATCATTTCTGCTGGATAAATGCTTCTATTGCCACCTCTATACCGCAATTAATAGTTATTATTCTGCAACAAATCACATACTTAAACTATATTAAAATTAGTCTTAATGCAGTAAATGCTTACAGTAATCAATTAGACACCATACAGTACTGTCAAAAGTTTTCAGATTAGACCTATAAGAGTATAATATCGTCAATTGGATATTATAGTAAAATTACAGAACTTAAATTAGATAATATTTTATAACCAATAAAGATACACGAAACTTAAGAAGCGAAGCGACACGCGACACGGCGCGTGTCGCGAACAATATAAAAATCTGATTTAATTGTAATTAATTTGATGCGTTATCTATCAATGTTATGCGCCTATTATATGCGACACGCGCCTATTATAGTTTAAAATTGCATCTGTTTCTCTTATTTCATTTAAGAAGCGAAGCGACACGCGACACGGCGCGTGTCGCGAACAATATAAAAATCTGATTTAATTGTAATTAATTTAATGCGTTATCTATCAATGTTATGCGCCTATTATATGCGACACGCGCCTATTATAGTTTAAAATTGCATCTGTTTCTCTTATTTCATTTAAGAAGCGAAGCGACACGCGACACGGCGCGTGTCGCGAACAATATAAAAATCTGATTTAATTGTAATTAATTTAATGCGTTATCTATCAATGTTATGCGCCTATTATATGCGACACGCGCCTATTATAGTTTAAAATTGCATCTGTTTCTCTTATTTCATTTAAGAAGCGAAGCGAC
>NW_019384569.1:138481-188782 GCF_000671375.1 Centruroides sculpturatus | reverse complement strand
AATATAATAAATGCTAACAACGAGATTATAAAATTTAAAAATTAAAAAATCGCGATGCGACGCATCGCAACGTCGCGTCGCGTCGCGTCGTGTAACCTTTGACATTTCTGTAAACAAAAAGGATAAAGTTTTAAATACTTAAACGTTTTTAACCAAAGAAAACATTCAAAAATTTTATAATCTTTTAAATTTTCTTATAAAAGAGGGTCAACTATAAATACTACTTTAAATCATTTGTGTTGCTTCTTTACATGGACATTTATATGTACAATTTAAGTAACAACATCGCCGTATATCTGTTTAAACTTTAAATATTTATAAATTTATTCAGTATAAAAAGCTAGATAACATCAGTGGAAGAAAACACGTATTAACTATAACATTTACGAGCATAAAAATATATTTAAAAAAACTTCCTGTAATGCCTAACTAAAAGATATATTTTTATAGATATTTTTTTTACATTTAAAATGAATTATTGCGGGAATTAAATTTAAACCCATTACACTTACTACACTAGCAATATTCATAATCTTCATATTTTTGTTATCTTTTTAAACAGACTATTCAAGTAAATATTATATATTTATTCAAACATTTTATGCAGATATTAAAACAATCATTTTCTAAATAAATTTGCCTTAAAATTGCTACAATTTTTCAATAAATAATGCGATTATTTCGAAGTAAATAGCTCCATTTTTCTTTGATAAACTGTATGAATATAGCCTATATATATACAGTATATTGTCGTTAAGCGAGCAATTAACTTATTTGTTTAATTAAAAAAAAATTTTAAGTAATTACTTAAAACACTTTTTAGTCATTGTTTATGTTACGATAATATCCTGGAAACGATACATTATTTTCTGTAGTTGTAACAAATTTTTGAAATGTCTCGGATATCGTTACATTTAATTACAAAAGTGGACATAGACCCCCATAAGATATCTAACCTAGCCTTACTTATCTCATTAAACAGCTACTAAAGTATTCTCTTGAGAAAATTTTTCTTTGCAATTGCAGAAATCCGCGTGATTCGATCTCAACAACATTCTCCAAGTGGGAATTAGATCCTGTTTAATAGCTATCGTAAGGATTTTAGTACAAAAACACGAGTTCTGTAATGAATCTCTTTGATCAAAATCACATAAAAATAAAATATAATGTTTCACAATCCGTATATCATATGAATAATGTAATTAAAAACACAATTTAAAGCCTTATAAGCATTTAAAAAATGCCTTTTTTTAATTAATTTATTACCATTTAATAAGTTTAGAAACAGAATTTTCTGCTTGATTCAAGCCAAAATAAAAATAATAAGGCATTAAAATAAAAAAGTATCCCTTTTATATTTTTATCGCATTATTTTTTTAATGAATTTTCTTAAGCATAAAAAACAAAATAATAAGAAATAAAAAAAATAAACTATGTACCTAAGAAAGATACATTTAAGTTTTTATAATAATATAAAAAGTGTACATAAATAAAATAAATTCTTTATCATAGATTATACCGGTTTAATCTATGCACATAATTTATAAAATGTGCTTTTATTACTATTAAACGAGCGCATGACTTAGAATATAAAGCGTAAAAAAAAATATCAAATATTTTTTCGCTATAATTAAGCAAACGTTTTGAATTTACAAAATTAAAATCATCGAGAACTGTGCCAAATATAAATTATTTAAATAACTAAAAGTAATAAGCAGAAAATTTGAAGAATTCCCGAAAGATGAATCATCTATCCTTAATATTATACATTTTAATTATTTTTAAACGGAATTATTTACTTGGCATTTCATAATTTTTATAAAAATAATATAAGTTTATAGTTCATATACCTCGTCAACGGGTTAAGAGTTATAGAAGTTGCTACCCGCTGCATCATTAATAGCAACGTTACGCATAGATCTAAGTGGAAAAATCAAATTAATGCGGAAACAATTAATAATTAACAGAATATATTTTTGGAAAAATTTAAATATTCGATAATTTCTTTTTATTTTCTCGAAGAAATATTGTCGCAGTTTGTATCTTTTCTCTCCCTTTTTTTTTCTATCTAAAAAGCAATAAAAGAACAGGAAGAAAGTAGATTGTTTAGGTGATATATGAGATCCGATAAATCTGTATTTTTTTCATATTACGTTTTATTTTATTATGTTCAATTTTTAAATCTATTATTTTAAATCGCATTCCGAAAAATCAATAAATAAATTTCTTCTTATTTTTATTTTATTTTAATTTCTTTTTTTTCTCTCAAGAAAAAAAATATAAAACGATATTAATATTTTAGAGATTTCAATTGTCGCGTATAAATTCTCATCTTTTGATGATTATTCCTCCCCTCCTTCTTGTTGCGAACTGCAAGAACTAATTTCATGCGCGGTTAAATACAAATAAAAGGTAATTTGTGCGGGTTATTTCCCTGCTGCGAATCCACTTTTAGGAATTAATAGTAATTAATCTTATACGAGTTGAACGATCTGTAAATACAAAGTTTTAACTGCCTGCTACTATACTTTTCGGATAAAACTTTCTTTCTGAAGTCATTTCATTCATTATTGACCAATAGTCGAAGCGAAATCGGTTTTAAAATTTCAAATCGACCAATTGAAATAAATTTTAGCAGCAGCGGGTCGCCATTTTGAATTTATAAAACAATTAAACTTATAGAATGTAATAAATTTATTTTTAATCGATTAAAATGGCAAATATATATTTTTTTAAATAAAAAATAATAATAAAAATTACAAACGCAACATTAATGCTGCCAATTGTTTTCAAATAAAATTCTTAAAGTTAACTGGCAACAGTGAAGCCAGTTAACTTTAAGTTAACTGGCTTCACTGTTGCCAGTTAACTTAAGTTAATTTATCTATGAAATTAGCTAAAATTTGAAATTAAATTAATAAAATTTTTAAACAGTTAGAAATTTGTTTTTAATCGATTACGATAGTAAATTTATTATTTTTTTTCAATTTAAATAATTAGAAAAAATAAAACACTTGAAATTATAAACGTAATATCGCGTTACGTTTATAATCTCTATGATGTTGCCAGTTAAATTTAAACATTTTATTTTAAAATTATCTGGCAACACTAAATTATCGTTTTTAAAAGCCAATTTAACTATAAAATCGGTTAAAATTTTAAATTAAATTGATAAAGTTTGCAAGATTTTAATTTTTAAAATTAAAGAAATAAATTAAATAATGATAATATTTAAAAAAAGTAATTTTTGAATTGTAAAAATAATGTTTTTTAATCAGTCAGATCAGAAAATGTGTTTTTTTTTTTAATTTCTAACAAATGATCCTTTAAAAATAAATGCAAACTAATCCAAATAAAATTATATTTATTTCAAAAATAAAATTTATATCTGTAACTTTTTTAGTATTATTTATAATGCGAGAAATCGGAATGGTTCCTTAAGCAACGACATTAATTTTATTACAAAATTAATTTATACGAAAGAAATCTTTTTATTTTCCAATGATAATACATAATAGATGTTACAGAAAGATAATAGATGTTTAGGAAAATTAATCATTTTTTCAACACCTTCGACACTTTCCTGGGGGAACGTGATTGATGACATCACTCGTTTCGAAGTGCGCATGTTCTCAGTTCCCTAGCGATGTACGGGTTTGGTAAAGGCTGGCTTCAAGGTGTTTAATCATTGCTCTTTTTCTTTCTCCCTTTCTTGATCGAATGCGACGTAAATTTTTTCGATACACTTTGGAATTTGTAGTAAATTAGGATGTTTCTTTTAGACATGGAGGACAAACTTTTTCCTATCTTTTTTTATTTTTATTATTATTTTTTTCCAATTTTATACAATACCACGCTTCATTTCCTCCCGCTATTTCCTAGTAACGCGGGAGAATAATTTCTTCTCCTTCTTCTTCTTCTTCATCACTTTCATGGTAGTTAAGTAATTAAATAATTTTTACAATTTTCGCTCTTAATGGCAACCATTCCCATTAATTAAAATGTTTCAATCAATGTACAAAAATTGTGATTAATATCCTTTCGCGTATCTATTTATTCTTTAAGTTAATAATCTATGATAAAGTGTAATATTAGGCAAGCAATTTCCATTGATGGAGTCTAAGATGTTATAATCGAATTAACAAAATTTTGTCTGTTTAATAGATTAACTACGTTAAACTTACCGTTTCCTGTCTTCAATATTAATTATACAGTTAATGGCGTACTTAACTTTAACAATGTTTTTAAAGATGGCATATCTTAAATTTAATTAAAAAAAAAAAAAAAAGTTCTTTAAGAATTTATAACAGGATTATGTACAATTCTTATAATGTGTCATTTTAAAAGTTGAATCTTTAATTCATATTTATTTCATTAATTAATTTTACTTTTTATAGTTTTAACGATTAACAATTAATTCAAATTAAAGATAATCGATATAATTTGTAATTAGTTCTGAGGCAATTGAAGGGAATCTTTATGAAAAAGAAAATTCTTCCATTTAAATAAAGATGCCATTCTGACAGAATAATTTATTATCACAATAAAGAACGAATAATGAAATCTGTGTAAAATAGCCTGTTTGATATTAAACGTTCTGCTAATAGTATGGAATGAGTTCTGAAATTCCTTCATACTTATAATAGGTTGCCTTCAAATATAGAATTTGAGGATAGTTAAGAAAACTTCTGTTATTATTTGTTTTTTTTTTTTTCGTAAGGATAATGCCCTACTAATCGACATAAAATAGCATCTAGTGCTGGACTATTTCTATAATTGTAAATTAGAATTATTGATTAATAATGAATCAATGATTTAAGAATCAATCATGCAATGATTCAGTATTATAATTAGGTCAAAGAATAAAGAAACTTGCTTTAGAGAGTTGCTTGACACGAGACTTTTCGTTATAACGATTTTCAATATAAGAATTCAGAAAGATGCAAAATTAGTAATAGTTTACGGTGGATTATCTTCTAATTAGAATTATAACATTAATTTAAATGATAAAAATTGCAAAATATTTAAATTTTATAAAGAAACCGTCGTCATAAATTTGCAAGTTTATTGATCTTAGAACATTATTGATCAACTTTGAATCGATTTAGAATTAATCAAAAACAATTATGACGAAATTTTTATTAATGAATTTGATTTGAATTCATTTCATCGGAAAACTCTTAAGAAAGTCTATCATAACTCTTACAAAAATAAATAATTACATAAAAATTAATTGTAATGTAAAATATGAAGAAAGTAGAAGGAAATAATGTGGTTAATGTTCTAAATAGACGTTTCTTATGTCTATTATCCTCTTAAAAACAATTGCAGTTTTCTGGCACCTTCCTCCAATTCTATATTGATTGATACTGAAATCGATGATTGTTTATATCGGTTTAATATCTTTAATTGATCCGGATAGGAAAATTTTTTCACGCTCCAGTCACAGTCTATATATCAAAATAACGAGTTTTATTCTCTTCTCACCATTTTCGGCAGTAATATCATCAGACATTTGTTCTGACGGCCGACTCGGAAAAGATGAACGAGCTAAACACTAACTGTAGACATTGATGGAAATATTCCATTAGTAGCGATTTATTTTGTAAGAGTTAACAATAGCGAGTAACTATCGACATTTCAAACCAAAATGTGTTTAGAGACATTTTTGTGTAAAAACCGATTCCGACTCAGATCACACCAAAATATCGTAGGATTGTGGAGGTGTTAAGAATGACGAATGGCGAAAAGAATATTTTTAAAGTAAATAGTTTTTTCCATCCCCTTTTGCGAGTGTATGAAAGATGAAAGCAATTCGATTTAATCCAACATGGTGGAAATAAAGTAGACAGATTAGAGAATCGAATAATTTTAATAACACGGGGAGAAAAATAATGGTTGAAGTGATAATGCATTCGTGCAACTCAGTCGGTAATTCATTAAATTTGAAAAATATACTCACCTTTTTTTTTCTTTTTTCTTAGTGGAATATATTAACATCCAAAAGCTTTTCAAAGTTATACATATCTCGGCATTGCCTAACTTATTCCTATAGAAAGCCATTGGAACTATCTTTACGGATGGCAGAAATGGAACATCGATTTTACCCAACATATGTTACGTTTCGCAAGACTAGAAAAATTCTCAATTTATCTCGTACAAAATTTTATCCAAATTTATATTATAATAACAGACAATTTGCATTATTACTGTAAATTTTTTATTATAAATATTTCAGGGGCGCTCTAAAAGATTTTTTTAAATTGCGTAATTATCTGTATAATTCGAGCGCTAATTAATATAAAATTTAATTAATTGATACTTCAAATTAGTAAAAGATAATGTATTAATTAATTTTTGTTAATTTTAATAAAAATGTATTTACTTTATAACTAAATTCGTTAATAATATAGAGTCAGAAATAAACATGTATGGAAAAGCTCTTTTCCCATTAGAGAGCGCCTCTAATCACACATCAAAAGATGTCTCTTACATCTGCATCACTCTCACGCCCCCTAGTGTGATATTGATGGATTATCGCTGAAGATAACAATTATGAAATTGAAGTTAATATGATTTCTAATAATATGACGAAACTAAATTATAAATCCTTAGTGTAAATAACAGATATATAAATTTATATTAATGAAAATACAATATTTAATATCTAAGGTTTATATAAACTTTCATGATTAAAACATATTTTAATAAGGCATTATTGAGTAGTGTGACGTAATTATCTGTTTATTGTTGACATATAAAAATTATAACATAAATAAATAGTGCTTAAACAAAAAAAAATTCGTTTTATTTAGCATACTATATATATATATTATAAATAATATTTAAATTAAATTAAATAAGACTATCTTTTATAAGTATCCATTTTTGTGTTAACTCCAAAAACTGATAAGAACTATCTCTATACGACATTAATGCTTAAGAAATATAAAATAGAAATACAGTACGTGCCGCTAACGACTGTAGTGTCTTAAGATTATAATAGAACAGAAAAATTTGTAGTTTCCTATACCTTTTCTATGTTTAGATATATCGAGATACGTAAATATTTATCACTGAACAGTTTTACAATTGTGTTACATAATAGACTACACAATATGGGACTTATCTAAGTAGACTAAGCTCCTTGATGTTCCCTTAATGACGCATTTCTCGGAATTCCCGTCATTTGAGTGGCGCATATCTGTATATAAATAGTGGCCCAATATTTAGTTAACTGTCCTTTGTGGCGAGTTAAGGCTCGATTCATATCTGCTAGTTTAAAACTAACACAGTACTATTACTTATTAACTGTAGTTATAGTTTACAACTGTACTGTTAGTCGTATTAACTGTTAACTGTACTAAGTGTAGTTGAGTTTACAACTACAGTTAAGTATTCGAATAAGAGCAATTTAGTGTTTAAAATGGTTAACTGACTTTTGGACCAGTTTACATTTAAAGCGGAAGAGTCAAAACTAATTTGCTAAATATTCTCCAATCTCTTCAAGTAAGCACAAATTACCCTTACTTTTATAGTCATAATAGTCTATATATATGTTATAATAGTAATGTTTTTTGTTATAGTTAAATACTATCAACTTTAATTAAAAATGTATTATCGTCAATGCTACGTACAGTACATTCTCACCAATTCAATTTTTGTCCTTCATTCACGATCCAAAACACGATTCATATTTTGTACGCACCGCGTAACATTCGTGTCGAGTCGAATTCGAAAATAAGCATTATAGTAATGGGACGAGATAGAATAAGAATCGCTCGGATAGGATTTACTTCGATCTCGTTATAAATGAAAAAAAAAAAACAAAAGGAAAGCGGGGAGAGGGGAAGGGAACATGCAGAAGCGCGTGTTTACGACTGTATGCCTTACAGAAATATCCTCCTCTCGTCATTAACGAAGTTCTTTATTACCTCACGACCTTCGAAATAAACGATCGTTCTTCCATCCTCGTAGCATTCGCCCTTTTCTTTCTCTCCCGTCCATGATCACACTCTACGGTTATTTAAGGGTTAAGTGCTGTTGCTGTAATTTGTTCAGACCCGCGAAGATCGTTTGCCGTTAATGGATTTCCCCACAGATAAGCTCGATTTTGATTAGAATTAGTTTAGATTTTTCTATTGCCGTTCGGCGTACTTAGCGGTTGAGAGAATGTTTCTTCCTTTCAATTTATTTTACTGGAAATAAATAGAGAGATCGCAACCCATTAACATCTAAGAATCTGTCTGAGGAGCAAGAAGAGAGATCAAAGTTGCTTAATTATGCAATCAAAAGATACACTTTACATATGTTTAGACTGTTTTATACTAAGTAAAACTTAATGGCGATATTTATCTGTATTTAGTTCTTTTTTTTTTCTTTTTACAGTCTTTATATATAGGCCTATATATTTTTTTAACGCATGGAAATTTAAGAAGTTGTAAATGTGTATTGCTTTTTAGTATGTTAACTAATGCGCAAACGTTCGCGTCTAAATAGCAAAAAAAAATGCATGCGATGCGACGTTCGCGATCGCGTCATGCGGTAATATTAATTATAGTTTTCGATTTTTTTAAGCTAGTTAAATAGTTATTAAAAATAAGAAAAAGATATATAATTGATTATTTACAAGAAGTGTATTAAAGTTTTATTTCACTCAAAAAATAATTTTTGAATGAAAAACAATAAAGTAATGGGAGTTTAGTTGTTAGTTCAACTCGCCATGCGACGCGATCACGCGAATGTCGCGTCTCGTCGCGTGGTAAGTTAACTACTGTACATAATACAATATTAATACACATAGTTTACTTAATTTCTGTTTTAATTCGTACGAGAGAGGAGAATAAAATAGGGTTAATTTATTAATTGAATAAATTTAAATTGAAAGAGTATTATTGATATTTAATTTGATCGTAACATTCTTCGTATTATTAAAATTTCTAGCATTACAATAAATCATCAATAAATCATATAGAAAACTAAATTTAAAAATCTCTATAATATTTATAAAGTACCGACTGATTTTAATATTTAATTTGATCGTAACCATCTTCGTATTATTAAAATTTCTAGCATTACAATAAATCATCAATAAATCATATAGAATCATAAAATTTGTGAACGTTATAATAAGCTGAATGAATATCTTTTATGCACAAAAACTTGATGAGCTTTATTTAGTCATTTTTAAAACATTCTGTAGAATTTTCCAAACATTTTTAAAGTAAACCGCAGCCAGATTTTATATTAAATAATAAAATAACTAATAAATTTTTTATTATACAGGTAGTATACCTGTGTAGCCTATTTTGGTTTGTTCATAAGACATTATTCAACAAACTAAATCCAATCTTTTATAGAAAAATAATTTTTATTACAATATTAAATTTTTTTTATTCTCCTGAAAATGTAATTCGATTTTTAAAGAACATACAGTATGTTTATCAGCTGTTTCATACTCTTATTAAAATTTTTCAACGAAAAAATAATATATAAATAATATGCATTATTTAGAAACGTTTTGTATGAATAATCATAAATTGCAAGTGTAAATCTCGTTAATTATTTTTGGAATTTGGATTATTCTACGTTAGATTTTACTAACTTATAGCANATATATATATAATATTACATGCACGGTAAAAATGCGAGGCCCTAAGGTGTAGCCAGTAGTGTGTTATCCCATGGTCGAAGAAGACAATTGTCTGGGGGTCCCAAACCGACAAACCAATTTAATAAGAAAATATTTCCTCTAAAAAATTCCATCAAAGAGAAATATCCGATGTCAAAACTGTTCGTGGGGCCCCTAATTTAAATTACGCTGGGCCTCACGAAACTATAACGCGTCACTGGATGCAGCTTGGTTAGATTATGGGCAATCCCGTCTTATCTTTTTCGATAGAATTATATTAGCAAAGTATATACGCGATGGGTCCAAAAGTCAGTGAACCGCATGAATCACTCGAATGATTTTAAAAAGTTTTTTAAAATTTAATTCATTAAACCGCTGTAATTTTCGCAAAGAAGAGCTCATTTTGAACAATATTTGTAAAGTTAAATGGGATAAAGTAATATTTACAATGGTTAACTTATACAGAATAGCTCCTCTTATATCTTACCAATCTAAAAGGTGATTCTCTACTAATTCAGATGTTGACTATCCTTATTATGTTACAAGTCGACCATCACTAATCCGGCATAATTGGGACCTGTAGGGTGCCGGATTAGTGATTATGCCGGATCACAGAGTGGTTAGATTCGAATACATTTAACCTCACCATAATACACTATCGTGTATCGCACTTAATACTATCGTACAAAAAACAAGGTAATTATCGTACTCTACCACCAAACAGTAGCAAATTTGAAATTATTGCCGGATTATTGATGGAACGAGATTAGTGATTGACGGATTAGCGATGGTCGACCCGTATTTTGATGATTCTTCTTTGTCATTTGTTTGTCACTTAATCCTTCTAATTGATTGCAGTTGATATTTGATAGTGCTGATTGTCATCTACAGCATGATCTATAGAATAAATGAAGTTTCCCAATATTTATTATTATTATTTTTATTTATTTATCGCTAGATTGATGATATTCATTTGCGCTCGAGTAAATTTCTCTATGCGAAATCCACAAATTTAAGCCATTTAAGTCATTTATATAATAGAATTTTACGTCTAACATAAATAACAAATTCCTCTTTAAAAATAAAGAATTTATTTGAGTTAAAGTAATAGAATTTAATTATCTTTTTTTTTTTATCTTTTAAAACTGTACGTGTCATCAACAATCAATTTAAATAAAATCGCGCGTGATTAACCCCGGAAAAAAATAATAATAACTAATTTTTCGATTCCTACAGCAGTTAGCTTTATAAAATAAAAATTGTGATTTATATAAAATTTTTTCTAGTTTTAAATTAAAACCATTTTGTCATAATATATCCGTCGTCAGCGCGTCGTTTCGTTGCGCTTATAAAAATAGAAGGGGGAGAGCGAAGCGACGCGACTCACGTGAGTAAATAGCCTACAGTATGAGAATTGCTATTTTAGATTTGATTTTATAAATATAATCAGATCTTAGTCTTTGCTAAATAAACACGAAAGTATTAGCTTAATCCTAAACGTAATTAATAAATATTCCGTTAGGAAATTTAAAAGAAAAAGAGAAAAAAAAAAGATGAGGAGAAAGATGAGGAGGAATTTAATTGGACTCTTGAATTAAGTGCGTTTAGAAAAATTTAGGCAATTAATTTTAAAAATAATAACTAAGAATTTTTTAAAATTATCTCTCAATTTTTTTCTTTATAAATAAAAACTTCTTATTCACTTATTTAAGATCTTCGGAGGAAGTAATTTCTCAGAAGAATAAATTAGTCTCTTCCCAAAGATGTAATTCATTCTCAATTTTTTTTTTTTTTTTTTTTTAGATAATTTTAGAGAGATTTTAACTAATAAAATATATAAATTTAATCGAGAAATTACAGATTTTAATATAAAATTTATACGAATTTATACACAAGTAAAAATTGAGTATTGATTTCTTGTTTGGTCATCAGTCACAATCACATGACTCATGCCATATGGAGGGACAGAGAGAAGCGAGAAGGGATGCTAGTGATGAACTCGGTCGCGTGCCCATAATCGATTGGTATCAAAAACATGCGATTGCTATAAGAAATCTTAACAACATCTGCCTTTGATATTCTTTTTTTTTTTACAGATTTTTCTGATAAATAATTAATTTTCGAATCACTCTCTCTCTCTCTCCCTTCTATTCTCTCCCGAGTGTTGTGTTGTTTTTCAATAATTTATTGCTTACACAAGCAAATTTTTAAAGTTGCAAATAGAATGTTTTATGATACTACCCTCAGGATATTGCATCGATAAAAAAACAGGAGAAGAAAACAGGACCAATAATTGGCCCTTAACATCAATCCACTCCACTCACCGGAGTAAGCCAACTATAATGAATTCTTCAAACACGAGAAATTGACCGAAAGACGATCAATCTGCCCCTAGCGGCGGTACAAGAAAGCTATTACCAATTTATTAGATTGGGATTTTCTTTTTCTTCCTTCCTTCCTTTATTTTTTTTTTTAAATACAACTTTTTATTTACTAGTATTTGGAAGTTTAAACAACAAGAACAAAACTGTAGTTTTGATTATTTTATATGTAATATAGGCCTATATATATGGTTTTTTTACTATTTTGTTTATCAGATTTCTGTCTTCTCGTAAAGCTTTTAAGAAATTAAAATAATTAAACAGGTTTTTCTTTTATTCGTTTTACTTATCTGTTTGTTTGTCTGTCGGGAAAGTTTCTTAGAAATTAGGAGATTTGCACGTACACAGTACATTCGTTTTGGTAGAAGAGTATATAATTTTTTTTTAAATAGTTTTCTCGAGTATTTTAGTATTTTTTTTTAAGGTTTTCTTTTTCTGTTTGAAAATTTTCTATAAGAAATTCTTCTTCTTTCTAAATGCTAGAAGAAAGTTAATTTTTGAAGGGTCATCTTTAACCACTGGGATATTGACAGATACAAAAGTGTTGGGCAAACTACTTGCCACAAACATCACTTCTATCGATAGACATTTTCGTTATATACAGATGATTTAAGTGGCTTGGAGAAACAGAAAGTTTTGACGTCTTTTTTTTTTTTGTGAAAGCCAGTTAAATATTTTTAGAAAGATATTTTTCAAGTAAAGAAAAACTATAAAACAGAATACGAACAAAATTGTTTACGATAGGACCATCTACGAATTTTTTTTTGATATTTTCTTTACTGTTAGAATTGCTGATACATTGTTTATATTTCCTAGCCATCATTTTAATTTTTTAACATTTTTTTAAGATTGTTTTTAAACGTTAGAAAACTCATTTTTTTCATATAAAAAATGAGTTTTTAAATGTTAAAAAACTCATTTTTTATAGAGAAACACTATGAAAACTTTAAGAGAAAAACTTCACTGTAGATGGAAGACCGCAATATTTTTTTTTTAAAGTAATTTATATTTTAACATTTAAATAATTATTTATGAAAACTTATTTTAAAAAAAAAAATATTCAAAAATATTAAAATTATAATTTTGTTATAATTTTATTACAAATTATCAAAAAGTTTTTAAAGGTTTTTTTTTTATATTGAAAGAATTTTATTAAGAAGATAAGAGCTAAACTTTTTATTTCGTATGCTTTATTTAAATTAAAAGGTAATAAAATACAAACACGAAAATTTTCTCAACCGGAAACTGTACTTAAGCATTAAAAATGTCGATATTTTTCACTTTTAAAAGCTTATTTTTATTCTTAAAAAGTGTTCTCCTGGTCGTGGCAAAAATACTATTAGAACAGTTTTTTAAATGGATAAATATTAGTGTAATCAATCTTATCAAAATTAATTATTCTCCTTATTTAAGTGGACATTTACCCAATTGTTTATAGTATAAACAGTTGGCTGTATGCCCTTGTTACTTTAATTGATAGCGAAGAAGAAAGAAGGAGGAGGATGGGGAAAAAAAATGGTTTAGTTATTGTTTAACGCTAGAACGAAAACCAAGAGAAAGTAAAGTATTTAAACAGAAATGTTTATGAAAAACTGCATTTAACTATGTGCAGTAAATTTAAAACAGAATCGTAGCAAACGGCCCGAAAATAATGACGCTGGTTTCGTGGAATATTACTAGATTTAGTGGTACTAACCGTCTGGTATATACGCTCTAATTATAATTGGTTTGGACACGGTGATGAGAATGCTTTAACAAATCTTGGAAATTTACATTTTTCTTCTTTTCTTTTTTTTCTTCTGGAATAGTTATTTGTGTATATAACTCATATTCGGCTGGCTTAAAAGTTTTAGTTATTGAAAAATCGTATGGTTTAGTTCAGGATCTGAGATGGTACGGAATGGAATATTTACGTTGCATCTCTATGTTAACTATAAAAATACATGAACAAAATTCTATAAAGCAAATAGAAAGGTATTATTTTCACTATTTATCAAAAGAAATTTTAGTATGTATCACTTCTTATATCGTGGTTTTAATGTAATAAATTAAATTTTGCAGGTTTGAGCTTTCTAGCACCTCCTCTATCAGGATACTATTTAGCTAATTTTTAATTCTTTTTTAATATAATTTGTAAATTTAACATAGATTTTCTCGTGTAAAATGGCCCACGAATAGCCGAACACTGAACACTGGCTTTTGAACACTGAACACCTGAAATTGTCCAGGTTTTCTTCACCTGTTAACACTTAAATTGGAGCCAGTTTTCCATAGATAGTCCTCCAGCGAGGTACCCTCTTTAGCTGATTTGTTGCGTGCATTGCCTTATTTCATTAATCCTACAGTCCTTAATAATGGTAAAATTTACCGTAGATCGTACCGTAAAAAAAAAAAAATTTAAATAGCCATTCGTTATAAGGTGAGTAATAATAAATTAAACAGCGATAGTAATAAGGAAAAGAAAAATGAATATTTATTATTTTAATTTGAATATATATATACATATACATAAATTTATATTTAAAATTCTTTACTATTAAAATACGTGATGTGTACTCGTCTGATGTGTTCAAAACTTTCTTTTTCTTTCAGTTATTCCCTGTCTGAAAAAGAAAAATTACGTCAATAAAAACATTAAAGACTGATTGGTTTTCAATATTCAACAACCAATCAGTTATCGGGAACATTTAAAAAAAAAGAGGTATGACGTATTGAATAGATTATAGAGTAAACCAGATGTACTTATTTGCAATGTATTTTTACATTAATAAATCAAATTTATCTGATGGTTGTATCACTTTATAATTAATTTCCGGCTTTATAATTAACACGAAACTAAGATCTAAAAGCTAACTGTCCGAGTTCTTTGAAAGCATCTTCCTATTTCTCTTGAACTTTCACATTTGAAAAGTTTCTTAATATTATGACAGCCTTGATCCGGGATCAAATTCTTTTAGTGTTGATTTGGATATAATATGATGCAATAATATCCGTACATTACTTTGTTTTCTGATTTAAATAGCTTATCTATGTGTTGCTTTCCAAAAATAGCAACAATTCGAAGATTTTCCCTCCCTCTTTACATCATTTTTGAACTCCTGCCAATTAAATCTCTTTTTTTTTCCTCCACCTTAATGTCATGTCGCTTATTATGATCCAAGTTTCTTCGTCTTGTTATATTTCGTTAAATTTGTTTTTAGTTTAATAAATCATATTTTATTTTGAGAATTGTAATTGGGCGAAGTCTACCCATTTCAGTGACTTCAGTGATACTTCCTCGCTACAGTTCTTAATACTTGATAGATGTTCGATAAGACATTCTATTTTTTCAAAAGATTCTGAATTAAATTCGATCCGAATTCATGGATAATTTGGATTTCAGAGTTTCTTTTTCTATCTTTCATTCATGCAAACTGAATCTATTGCTCAAGTTTATCCATTATTCATGGTAGTTGAGTCTATATTGTATTGGAGCTGTAAGCGAAGTACTGTACTGTACAGTACGTCTAATGCAATCCATTTCTTTAGTAGTAATTAAGTTTTTCTATTATTTATCTCGCCTAAAATGAAGCGAGTGTATTCATAGTTATTATTATGTTAATGTAATTTAAAAGTGTGTATTATTGGTTAACAAACTCTTCAGTAAATGGTGTCAGTGTGATATACCTTACAGAACGATCGTGTGTGATAGTACAAATGTTATACAAATACGTGTGCCGGGCTGTGAACGGCTCACGTACTTGTAAAATCTAAGTGACTCGTACAACATGGAATTCATATAACACGGAATTATCTACAGTGTTATAGGAGGGGGTCTACTGTAATACAGTATTAAGATTTCAAGTATAAGTAAAAACATAAATATCTACAATGATCTCTGAGGGTCTTTCATCTTGACAATCGTTCTTAAGAAATTGTTGAACGATCTTTTATCGACAGAAAATTGGCTATTCTAATTCAACACATCCAATACAAAATGATAATTATATCGTATTTATTTTTTATAATTTGAATTGTCACGAATAACAATAAAAAAAAAGCAGCACCAATTAAAATACTGTAGTTTGCATAAATACGAAAGAAATTACTCTCGATAATTTAAAGTAAACTGTACTTAACTAATGCCCGAACTAATAGAATTTATTGTATATATGTAAATGAACATTATAAATGTAATGTTAAACAATATACTTGTTTATTGTAGTAATGAATGACACAACTTCAATCATTTAGAATTATTTGCTACTAGTATACTCTGCACGTTCTATAACCCCGATTAATCATTTTAACATAATATATTAAAGGAAAATAATAATATTATTCGAAGTTCCTACCTAAAACATCGGATAATCAGATGTTCTGTGTTAGCACACGAAGCTCGTGATCGTTTAGAATGCAACAGTACAATAAAAGTATTAATTATGCTTTAAGACAATTTAAATCACGAGTTTATACATTTTATTTTATCAGTATGTTTTATACTAGACATCTTTTTTGATATAATTTAAGAAAAGAATCTCTTCCCATTTTTATATAACCACATACAATTATTTCTTTCCACGATGGCAAGAGAATTTTCAATTTTATGCCTTCTTTTAAAGCACTTTTAAAATAATGTAATTTTTTTTATTGTTTTATTATTCTTTAATGAATGTCATCAATAAGATATAGAATTTATATCATAACAAATGTAGACGATCCTTAAATTTTAAAGTATTTTGAGAGAAATGAAACGTGAAAAATTTTCCTGCTTGAATGGCTTTCTTCCGTTGGATTTTTCAAACACATCATTATTTTCCCTTTCATATAATTTCTCATTAAACTTTTATGGACCTGATCAAATTGTTTGAAGAATCCGAAACGGTTTATTAATACCAAATTACTAAATTTAAAAGATATAAAAGTAATTTACTTTATAATGTAACATATTTAAAATATACGTTTAACTTATATAAAAACAGAAGAATGTTTTATAAAAAGTTTTGACTAAAAATTATGTTCCTTTTTTATAAAAATTTCATAAGAAGTTTGTTTGTTTTTCATCTGTCAAAATATAAAACTGATTGCCAGTTTTTGTTCTCTAGAAATCCATAGAAATGAGCTTTATCGTGTGATAAGAGATCATAAATAGGAAACTGATGGAAGATATCTTCAGATAAAATACCAACATATATAAAATATATATATATAGATATTTGTTTTGTAAACTCAATATTATATTGTTAATCTACATACATAACAATATGAATGACTTGCATAGATATTAATGGTTCAAGAATTTTAAATTCTTAACATTAATTTAAGAAATTCGTTTAATTTTATATAATTCAATTTCCATCTGAAATCGTCACTGGCACTAAGTTGGTTTCGCTGTCAATCTCTTTCTCATTAATTTAAGAAATTCGTAAAATTAATTTAATTAATACATTTCTTTAAGTAGAAAGGGGCCTTATTGTAAGCTATTCGTGGATTTGGATTGGATTGATGGTATGAAGCAATGGTTCTCAACCCGTGTTCCACGGAACACAAGTGTTCCTGCAAACTTGCCCCGAGTGTTCCACGAAATAAAGCAATTGTATAGTTTTTATTGCAAAATTTATTTCAATATACTCCAACACATTATTGTATTTGTAGATAATTTCATGTTTGCTATTTTATTCGATACAATAAAGTTTATGAGTTTATTGTTGTATTGTTTCGTGAGAATAGTAAACATGGAATTGCTTGTCGATTTTTGAATATATTGTTGCTAATGTTCCGCGTAACGAATGGTGTTCAGCGACTTCAGAAAGATTGAGAAACACTTATATAAGGCGACACAATACAGTAGCGAACAAAGGTCTTTATAGGATCGCATACATGGGCAATCTACCAAGAACCGAAATAAGGTGTCATTTTCTTATAGAAAGTCTTCCCCGGAAAATGGCTTCTATTTAAGTGTTTAACACACGATGAAAAATTGGTAAATTCCACGCGGCCAGTCCGTTGTTCAGGCGCGAATCCACGACTAACTACTGTACCAGTTTTATCCACTCGGTTAGTTCATAGGTTTGGCCAAACACAATGAAGGCCACTGGGCGATGAGGAATGAGTTCGATATACTGTATTCAGTTCAAACTACTTATGAAAATTCCTCAGACTACCTTGTAGGATTCTGACTCTGAGTACCGGCAGACTAGTGTTATCTTGTTATGCTAATGGAATTTAAATGAAGTAACAAATGACACGCGTTGCAGAAAAGATTAATTATGCTATGACAAATTAAAATGATTCAAACCACTAATACTCTGTAACGAATTGTGCTTTGTATGAAAATCATTCATCATTATAATTTAGGATAATTTTTCCAATATACGTTTCGACTATAGTTATAGGCATGTGCAGTACCAACACTACTTTCCACATAATCGCCATGCTTGTCTAGGAAAGGTCCTTCAACCACGAACGTTTTAGCCTACTGAATCTCGTTGTCAGTTGCAAACCGCTTTTCAGCTCTTTCATGGATCCAAAAAGGTGAAAGTCATTTGGGGCAAGGTCTGGACACTTGGTATTCAAAGCCTGCATTCAGGTTCGTAGGTTACGTTTATTCTGCAATTATCAAACTGCTCACACTAAATCCATACCTTAATATGAGGCACGATATATGATCCTTACACATTAACGAGTTGTTGATAGATTGCTGATGGTGATGTGCCTTAAACACGCAAAAATCTTATCACATTTCGGATGTCAACATTCGACCACGTTTCAATTTGAGTGCCGCTATTTTGAAACGGTTTATTTAAACATTATGCAGCATCTATTTTATGGTACTTTGTAGTGGTAAAGAAAAGAAACAATTAAGTTTCTCTCAATTAAATAAAAATATGGCGAAGAATGACATAACAATTGTTTTACTGTATAAAAATAATAAATTTGCTTTCATCTTGCGTAAGTGTTAACAATATATATTAATTAATTTAATTAAAAATTGATTAAAAAATTATAGGAAAAAATTAGTTAAAAATATTAAAATATTTGTTTTTCCTCTTTCTACAAAATCAACACTTGAAATTTCTAATAATTTCATAATAATAATTTTTTTTAAAGAGAAAACTAATTATATCATTATAAAACGTAATTTAAATTTAAATTAATGTAATAAATTCATTAAAAAACTAACGAACAATTTAAAACGGAGTTAGATTAAATCAATCTCATTCCTTTTTTCTCTCTTTCTTTCTTTTTTTAAAGAATAAAATAATTATTTTTAAAAAAAATTCTGAATTTTCTATTTTTAAGAAACGTAATGAATTTATTACATTTTTAAAAAAAACTTAAAATTAAAAAATGCGATAAATTATAATTAAAAAAAAGATGCAATAAATAATTCTAACGTAATAAAATGTTTATAATTCAGTAGATTTATTGTATTTATTCTTTTTGTATTTTATTTTAAAATAAACTTAAAAAATATGTCAGTATAAAAAATTAAATTAACTAATAATAATAATAATTAATTTCTTTATTTTTGATTTTAATTAAAATTAAAATTTCATTTCGTTTCTGTAAATTAAGCTTTAAGCGTTAAAAAAAAACGATGTTGCTAGTGTTTTTATTTAATTATTTTCTATTCAAATAAATGAATTTAANAGTCGACGTATCGTTTAATTCTTTTAACTTTTTCTTCTATCCATCACCAACTCTTTTCTCAATCCTCAATTATTTTAACTTATTAAAAATGCTTTTTACTGAAAAACAATATATTTTTCTCTCAGTTTGGTTCAGAAAATTGAGCAAAACAACTTAAACGAAACGACTCCAATTAAGTTTTCATATACGTAATTATACTTTATTGTTAGAAGTTCGGGAAAAAGTGCGAAAATCGTCGTAAAAAATACTTTATGATTTTTTAGAAAATTCATTACCCGCTTCTGATTAATTCTTTTTCAAGGCTATAATAATTTCCTTCCTTAAAAAGTATAAATAAATATATATATATAATTTCTAATTTATTTCTGTTAAGATTCAATTCAGAAATTGAGCCAACAATTTACTCGAAACGATTCGAATTACACTTTATACACATTTTGATACAAGTTACTTACTGAAAAACGATTGAAATGGCTACTCCTGATACGAATAGAGTCATAAAAACGATCATAAAAAAGACATAACTGTAAAAAAAAAAAAAATTCGACCGAAAATGTTCAAAAATTCTGTAAAAGTTAAACAAAAAAATNATAATAACAAAAGAGTGTATTATTAATAATTATTTAGAAAGAAATATGTGTTTCAAGTCTATAAACATTAGTTTTATTCACTTATATATTAGTCAACTGTTTGGGTAATAAAATATACATATGTTAACACATACACATGACAATATATGGGCCTAGACATTTTAGATCAGTGGTTCTTAACCTGTCCTGCTCCCGATCATCCCATTTTCTCGTGTCTATTTAGACTAAATTTAGATACAGCTTAAGCGATTAAGAAAGAAACTTCTAACTTATACTTGATACTTATTTAAGTCAAATTCAGTGATCTATAATAGAAAAAAATACATAATTATACGTTTAAATTTGATATTTTATTAAGTTATCTCATCAGAAAAGTGATCTCGCATCCGTTAGAGTATGTGAACTCCTAATTAAAAATTACTGCTTTAGATGGTCTGTTTTGTATGGATATTCGATTCACTCCCTACCCTCCTCACTGTATGCATATATTAATTAAGTTCTCTGAGATTTAAAACACTAAATCTATATTTAATAAATTCCAAATGAATCAGGAACAGATCATCCTTCCATCTGAAGATTCTATATTTAGGCCATTAATAAGAACACTAACCTTTACGGATTATCCCCCTTTTTTTAATTTAAAATTTAAAAGAAATTATAAAAATAGTAAAATATACAAGAAAACAGTTCAATAACGAACAAAAAGTATAAGATATTCTTCATAATTTCATATTTCTTCAAGGGCGAATTAAAATAAATTCGAAAGTAGGTCGTTGGGTTTGATAAAACATAATTATAAATTCTAATAAATTATGTTGATAAGTTCTATATTTTTTAATGTTATTAATTTTTATATGTATAAAAATATATTTTTTTTAATTTATAAGGTCATTTTTTTAAAATTCTAAATAACTGTATATAGTAATTAACACGCACTGAATAATATACGTTAATTGAAAGTGATGGATAATTAGAGCGAAAATAAATAATTTTCTTAGCGAGAAAAGTGTTTATGGAAGACAAATTCAATTAAAATTGATACTTCCGCATTTATAAGTGAGTTTGTTTTTGTTCTTTAATATTAATTTTCTCACTAAAAAGTACTACTAAACTTTCTTTTCGTGTCTTCTCAGTATGTCAATGGCTGAGGTCAATTCATATCAGTGTTAATGTATTCTTGCATGAATAATTATAAATTTAATAACATTTTACCATTCGAAATTTGGAAAAATTAAGATAATAATAACAATAATAAATGAATTTTCAACTTGTATTATGTGTAAAGAATTAGAAGTTTCCGTTATTAGATTCTAGATTCTAGTCTGAACAGAGCCGTTTTATTAAGCATTTTTAAGGGGCCCCATTCAATTTATTTAAAGGCATTACACAAATAAAAAATATGGAACGAAAATATTAGTAATGATTCTAATGATCAATGAGATAAGGCCCTAAAACGGTGAAGTCACTGGCTACGGCAGGATATACCTGTGTATCAATGTGGTTCTAAGTCTGAATGTTTGTGTTCAATTATTTTATTGAATCTAAATAAATAATTTGCTAATTTCTTCAAATAAAATAAAGTTAAGTAAGGAAAATATGGGAAAGCAATAATCAAAAATAGATTGGAAATTAATTTAAAAAAAAGGAAACAAATTCGAGGTCAAATCGAGAGAAAAGAACCGTGTCTAAGAATACATTTATAAATTTCAAGTTTTTAAGCCAAACTGACATGTGAAAGTAAATTTCTTTTAGAAAGTAATACCGAGGTCGTTCATAGAATTAACTGAATTAATAGATTTTGCGATAGTAAAAAAGGAAAAAATGTAATGGCTGCGGACTAACGAAGAGTTGGTGTTTTTAAAATTACATGGTCATATGGCCGAAACGGTTAAAATGTCAGCAAGACCGTATGGGCAAACTGGGCATATGCCCTGGGCAGCAAATTTTCATAAATTTATACAAAATTTTCGGGCGTATTATTTTTTTACAAGTAATTATTACAAGTTTATCATTAAATATTTTTATAATAGCTTAAAAAGCACCCATAATTTTAGTTAAAAATAACGAATAAGATTGTCAATAGCATTCCAGACTGTAAACTATTTATTTTTTAAGCTTTTAAAATAAGAAATTACCTGTAGAATAAAAGAATAAAACGAATAGCCCTTGAGATTTAAATCCGTCAAGCGTGAGTGAACAGAAATTTTAAATAAATAAAAAATATATAGATAGAATATTACAACAAAATTAATCTACCGACCATATCGATATAATTTTGAATACAAAGTAAATTTATTTTTATATCGTACTTTATTGTCCAGTCCGATTTAAAAATAACGTTTCGTATTTATACAAAGCACAAAAAAAATCAATATGAATATATATTTAAATAAAGTTCAATTGAAATGTGTGTAATTGTGTAATGTCGGACCCATCTCTCACCAAGTGGCAGAGTGGATAAAACCACCGAAAACGAATAGTTGGTGGCTGGTTTGCCTTATCAACGGGTTGGCCACGTGGAATTTTCCGGGTTTTCTTCAAGATAACAGGGAGCAGTTTCTCACAGTAAGTCATTCCACGATGCACCCCTAAGCAGCGACCAGCAACCCTTTGCCATATCCTATCAAATCAAATCATCTCTCATTACCCGGCTTCTGTCACGCTGATTCTGCCATTATCAGTGAATGGTATATTAAAGGCGCTCTTATTGCCTTCAGGCGGAGGAGACCAGAAAATAGAAACAAATTACTGTATTATTATAACAATAGTTGCAATACAAGTATCGTAATTGTATCGTAATTATAATATTTAAGTATAGTGATGCAGTACTTTTCCTTTCATTATCGACTGCACAGAATATGCAAACTTTGTAAACTTGTTTCCGACACGAAGGTCGAATATATTTCATAAAACCTTCGATCGTAGCCTTATTCGATTAAAATATAAAGATCATCGATATCTTAAAGAGAGATCAGTCGTTGTTTATATATAATTAAAATGTGTCCTTGTTTTATTCAGTATATTTTTTTTAGATTTCAATATCACTTTCGTTCTTCTTTACATATTAATTATAAGTGACATTTGTATCGAATTTTAATAATTTTTTTTAGTGTCAATATGAAAGTAAAAAGTATTGAAAGATGATAGCCTATTATGGGTTCGGCCAGGACCACAATGGGAGGCCGGATAGTAAGGGACGGGACCCGACATATCCGGACGGACCACTCCCCGAAAAATTCCTGGAAGTATTCGACCCTTTCGAATTTGATCCCGGGTCCCCCAGAGCGGTAGGCTGCCACCTTGACCGCTCGGCCATCCGGACAAAAAATGTGGACTTGGAAGTATTTAGGAATTGAGATGATCTTTAGAAATTACTATGAATAACGCATTTATTGTGCACACTTATCTAATTGACAATCGGACAGTTTCATTTCTCTCTCTTTCTAAAAGAAGGTCTTTTCCCATACCCATCATGGGTTCATACTCACAACGGGGCCTGACATATCCTAGATAAACCACCTACGAAAATCACAGGTTTCTGACCGGATTTGGTCATGGGTAATTAGTTTGGTATGGATACGTCGGACGTCGTGCCCTGTTACTGACTATTTCCATTTGTAGGCTTGGTTGAGCCCATGACAGGTACAGATTGGATTCGATTAAAGTAATGCAATTCTTAAGCGATCTTCCAAGGAGGGGGGTACTTCTCGGAAGAACTTTCTATAAAAAACTAGTCCCAATTTTGGGTGTTAGACATGAAGAACCAGGAAACTCCACTTGGCTAGCTCGTTGATCAGGCATAAACCTGCGACTAACTTCAAATGTATTGGTTTCATCCAGTCTGCCACCGGTGGACCATGATAGGTATGATAGGAAAAAGCCTTTGAAAGCTTAGCGTAAACGTTGACTATTTGTTACCCTTTTGTTAAATTTTTTAAAAGTTGTTACGTTGTTAAGCCTTTTATTAATTTGTTACATATTTTATTTATATAAAAGCTTCTTCAGCCTTCTTGTCTTAACGATTGTTGGTAAATGAAACTCAAACACTGTGTAGCGGAGATTACACACACTTATCACACAGTTACTGAGGACATGACACTTCTATCAGCAAAATGAAACTTTATTACTGGTATGCATTTCGGTTTCAAAGACCTTCATTAGCATACGTGAATATATACGTATGTGAGGATCCGAATTCGGACTTTCCGTGTGTTTATATCATTTCATCATTTCACATTGTAGTTATACTTTCGTTCAATAACTGTCAACTTTTACACCTGGGAGCTAAACATTTGTTAAGTTCTCAGGCCTAATAACGACGCTTTCTCATCACCTTTCGACCTAATATCTCGCTTTCACGAGTACAACATTAGAACAGAACAACAACGTGACGCAGTCGCCGCCCGTCTTTCGAAAGAGAAGTTGTCACCCGTACCTTGTCCTAAGTGCTTCAATATTCGGATATCTGTGAATCTATCATTTTATTCCACGTTTTTATATTCTACTAAAATATCATCGGAAAACATCGTACCATCGTCTAACACCTTTGCGGTACTGTACGTTCTATCATTCTTACGGATACTTCCTCTACCGAATACCCGAACCGACATCCCGAACTTCCTTTCCTTCACCAAGAACGCTCGAGAATCTCCATCAAGACAGCAAACAATGTATTTATCGCCACGCGAAACTTCTGTAAACTCTCTCTCTCTCATACAAAACGGGGAAAAACGTAATATCAACTAGAGCTAAGATCTATCCGATCGTAGAAATGTATAACAAACTAGCATATTTAAAATCGAAATGTATGACCTCTTGTTACCCATTAAACAGTTGTTACGTTAAAAGTGTCTCTGTGTAAGTCCCTTCCAGTGCTTTGTCTCTCCCTCCATCCCAAATCCGCTCGCTCACACGCCCGAACGAAACGGTTTCGTGAAGACACAGTGGTATCAGTCCTGACGCAAATTGTCATTGCGATCTTCGCCGACGCGATGTCGACCCTTCGGTCACGTGGTGCCGAAGTATAGGGAGGCCCTTCGGCATTGTCACACGTATTTATCTACAGCAAATGTAAAATTTAAAAAAAATTTAAATATAGGTTAAGGTCAGTTTGAAGATTTTAATGGAATTTTAAATCTTTAACATAACAGGTTTAAAATTCCATTATTTAAATTTTCAAACTGACCTTTTACAGATTCTACGCCAAAGCGCGATGCTCATTAATTAAAATTGTTTATTGTAATCAAATCTAAAATAGTTTAAAATTTAAAAAATCAAATAATACCAGTTTAAAATTTGCAATTACTTACAATGGCTTATTGTTTCATACATTTTTTTTGAGTCAAAAATTAAAATTATGATGGAACGATAGCAACGTTGTCATATACGGTTAAAAGAAAAATTAGCTTAAAACAATTCAAATTATATATGCAGATCATCAGAATTTCATAAAGGTTTGATTGAGATAATCAGTCAGTTTTATACACGCAGATTGACAATAACGCTGGTTTCAAATTTTTCCCAAAATAATCTCAAAAAATTTTTCCATAATAGGGCTTATGTAGAATTTTCTTTTTGCAACTGCCAAATTTCTATGCCTTGTGTCGCGCTGGTAGTGCTAGTAGCAACTTCTATTTAAGATTAATTGTAAATAGTGTAGATTGGCTGCAACAAACAAACCACACGGTATTTAATTTTAAACTGAAATTGTTTAATAATAAAAATAGATAAAGAACGGATATATGACTTAAGAGGAAATTAATCAATCCAAATGTCCAAGTGTGTTGTGAAATGGACTCTGACTGAAAGCCAAGTGACTTTGTAATGAGAGGTTTAAATAAAGTGTTAGCGCCTTAATATGAAATTCTCAAGGAGAATAAAAGAAAGTCATGGCAAATAACTTTAGATTCATATTTTCGAAGATGCATGATCCTCTGCATCTTGATGGATTACTCTTAACCGGTCCATCATCGTAGAACTGGAGTTTCTTCTACAGATATTAATTACGTTGGTATAATTAGAGAATATTTGAATATGTATTTGTTCTAGCAAAAGACTGGACTGATAGTACCATATCAAACATAAATTAGAAGAGGTTTCTTCCAACAAATATTGACATTAATGCTGTATGCCCATTAATGTCAACGCAGTAAAGTTATTGACCCTCCTAAGCGATGTATAATGTTCTTTGACACAAATAATCGAATTGTTGAACCAATCTAATAACAATTTTTGCCATCTCTACAGAGTTTCATGATCTAAACACCAGCTTTGTCTAATACATTGACTATCCTTATCCGAGCTTGACACGTATTCTTATACTGTGTCTGAATTTTTAATATACCTACTCTAATTATCGATGCAAAAAGTTTCCCTATGACTGGAAAGAAGTATTAACTGCATTATCATTTAGTCGTATAGTTTTATTGAGTTTTTTGTCAAATGAAAATTAATTAAACCCTTATTAACACTGGAAAACCGTGATTAATTCTGTTAATTCTGCATCCCGATGTTGTATAGAGAACGAATGTATGAGAGCTCTTTTGATTAATGCATGAAAAGATGCAAATTTGTGCAGCATAAAAGATTTCAAATGTATTTACTGTTGTTGGTTTGCAAAATACTTTGGTACGATATTAATTATCAGTTTTATGAATAAATATAAATAATTAATGGCAGTCAAACTAACTTTGTGTAACTGTAGATAGATTCTGAATCATTCGAATTAATTTCTTCTATGAAGTAGTTAATACAATCCTTTGTAGTTCTTATTATGAACAGGTCATACTAACACTAGAAAATTAATTTAATATTATTTATATTTAGATACTGATTCAAAGTTTAGTCACTGATTTAGTACTGATTCAAAGTTTAGTTTAGTAACTAAACTTTGAACATACTTCTATTTGAACAAAGTTTAGTTTAGTGACTAATCTAATTAGTAATGTTTAAAGTCAAAGTTTATATTTAGATACATCCTTGTCTTCAACTGATTTTATTACTATTTCTGCTAAATTCTCTACAAACTGATGAACCCATAGGTACACTTGGTTCACCAGTTTGGTCCATAATTTTACCGGTCCGCAATGAGAAAAAGATTGAAAAACACAGAACACTCGGATTACAATTTTGTCTCGAGCCCAGTTAAGTGTTGATCCGTCACTGTTTGCATAGAATAAAAATCATATTGATGTTTAATTCTAGATTTTAAAAATACAAATAGGCCTAGAAATATTTGGTAAACTATGTCATATATGTGTAGGCCTACTATAAAATTTATAAAAGAGATTCAGAGCAGTAAATTGATGCGTTATTACAAGAATTCTTTAATTTCAATAAATATGGGAACAAATGAAATACAGTAGTTTTAGTTAATGGAAAAATTGTTATATTTAAAATTCTACTTGTTATGTTTATAAGTTTAAATGCCGCCTGATGGCCAAGGCCCGTGATTTTCAACCGGGGTGCCGCAATGATACTTCTAAAGTGCCACGAAATATTGCTGAGTACCATCGTAATACTTCTTATGTATAATATTAAAAATACAAAGAGCACAATAACTCTAGTTGATAAATAAGTAGAGAATGCTGCAAGGAAAATTTACCAATTTGGAGTGCCACTATAAGATAAAGATTGAAAAACACTGGCCTAGGCGGCTAAGGTGTTGTCCTGTCGATCTAAGGAACTCGGAAACAAATTCTAGTGGGTCGAAAACCCAGGAATTTTTCGGAGTGGTCGTCCCTCACTACCTGGCAGTCTCCATTGCGTAACTGGCCAAATCCGCTATGGATATGATTAAAAAGGCCCTCTTAGTACCCAGATAGCAGAGTTAAAAGTGAAAACAAAATAATATAATAAGTTTTTCAATTTTGACAAGCGTTTTTTAAATATTTGCACTGTAATAACACTAAGAGTGGCCCTTTTTTTCAAGCCCTTCATTGGGTTATCCAGCCGGCGTAGACTCGGTTTACGGTCAGGCCACAACGCGGGTATTTGGTTGGTGAGAAAGAGAAATTGACAAAAGTTAATCGAACCACACACCGAAAATTTCCGAGGTTCTAAGCTGTATTCGAACCCGGATCCTTCAGAACCGCAGGTTAATACAATATATTAAAAAAAACAATTGTTTTAATTGTTCTATGCAAAAAATATTAAATAAATATATATTAAAAAATAAAACAGTTTTCGCACTTTTAAAATAGATTTAAGAAGCGTTTTAAATGGAAAAAAATTATAAATATATAATTTAAATAATTATTTAAAAAATATATATATACTTACCTGATATAATAAAGTTGTATTTGGATCAAGACCGACTGCTATTGTGCAGAAAACGCAATTTTGCTTTAGACCTATTTCGTACAGACTATTCTCCATTTCGTTAAAATGTAAAAGTTTTAAATAAAAATTTAAATAATAAAAACAAGTTTTTCTATTTTAAATACTTCCAATCAGCTGACCCATAAATGAGATGACGTCAGTTTTTCCTTGCAATTTTTCACCGCGGGAGGTGCTAGTGAGATTATATTACGTCACGTAGGAAATTTATAAATACCGCAATGTCTGATTTTCCAGGTAAATTGAGTAAATTTATTACTATTTTCTTGTTATAAAGAATTTTAAAAATGATAATATACAAGCATAATTGTTTAATAAAATAGTTACGTCAATACAGTTTCGATGTTAATTTATTAAGCTTAATTCGATTATTTCGTGAAATTAAAGCTGATTTTAATTTTAAAATTAAATTTATTTATTAAAAATTAGACTTTTTATATATATAAGTAAATTATTAGTGAATAATATAACAATTGTAGAGTTAGTAATTGTTTTGATGACGAGTTGTCTGAATACGCCCCCTGAAGGAATTTTAACCTATTGGAACGTAATTCGAAAATGAGTAATATTAATTTGGACTTATTTTAGAAAATTGATTAATTTTTATTTCTTTTAATTACAGTTGTTAAATTAATTAATAAATGATTTTCGACAATAGATTAGAATTTTTATTTCCAATCAGATAAAACTCGTCGTGAACTGGTATTATCGAGTTAATAATATCAAATAATAATTTGTTGTGTTTTGATTGATTTTAAATATAGAAATTAATGCATTTCCCTTATTTCTCTAATTTTTAAACACAAAATTATATGCTTTATATAAAACAAATACAGTATTTTCTATATTTGAAGTTTTTTTTATATCAACAAGCGGGAACGGAAATCGAATCCGGAGTCATCTTTACTTTTTAAATCAAAATTGTTAAGATTGGTGTTTTTGAAATTTTATCAGCATTTTCTTAATACAGTTGAATCCGTCTATCTGTGAATTAAACTTGTGAATTAAATTGACATAATTACAAATTTAAATCCAGCTACTACATTATGGTGCTATAAATTGTAATCGAGAAACATCTCTTGCAATACAGTAATAGTTGCAATTAATGCTGCTTTTCTCTGACTGGCTACTAGTTTAGTTTGGTTTATTTGTTTACGGCATTGCAACATATGGGCACTCTGCCGGAGGGATGCCTTCCTGGAGGCCCTAATTTAGTTGTTACAAACGTGAAGAATCCATCAGTGGCCAAGGAATTCCGTTTCCTAAACACTGGGAGTTCAGTCGTGGGTTAGTGCCTCGCCAGGACGGGCTGGCCACGTTGAGTTTTCTGTGTTTTCTCCATGTCGATAATGCCTGAATAGGGATCAGTTACCCTTAAAAAAGATCTCCTGGAAGACACCCCTAGGCAGATTACACAAGTGTTGCGTTGCCATAACTTAACAAACAAACAAACGTGAAGAACATGAAGAAAACTCTACTTGTCCAGCCTGTTGGCAAGGCGTGAAGGCCACTTAACCACTTGCCTGTTGGCAAGTGGTTAAGTGGATAAAACAGTGGTTTTATCCACTTTTTTGTTGTTAAGTGGATAAAACAGTGGTTTTATCCACTTAACCACTGGTGGGCTGAGGCTACAGTTTGCTTGCATCTTGTTAGTTGAAGAAAGTCAGTTATTGTACCTGCTGTTGTATTAATAAAATACTGTGCCTCCAATCAAATATATTAGTTTTACTGTTTACTGTGTAGGAACCTCCATATCTGAAAACCTGTATCTGGAATTTTTTTGTTCCCATGAGATTTGAGATAGATAAGTAAACTGTATATGAAATTTAATATATTTTGTATGATTAAAAATTGTCAATCAGATGACAAATGTGATGCATAAAATTATAGATGTAATTAACTATTTTCCCATTACAAAGACACCAATATTGTTATACTATAACAAGCTATATTTCTATCTATTTAGAGTTCAATGTTGTAAAGATTTGCAGATTCCGAGAGTGTAGATGTTTCTTTATTTAACTCTATAGGATTTTATACTGTAGAATTATCTAAATACGACAAATTTAACTTTTAAGCAATAAAATACAAATAAAATTAAATTTGAATGATTGTATTTTTATAGCATATTCACAGTTTGATTCACAAAGTCCAAGTCACAGCAAAAATTCTGGTGGTTTTTTCTACTCTCCTGGAAAACAAGGTACTCCTTCACCTGCTAAACACGGAAAGGTAATTTAAATATATTTAAAATAATTTAATAAGAATAATTTAAATCCACATATTAATGCTAATTTTAAGTCTGTAACATTTTGTTTATAAAAATTCTTATATGTGCATTAAATTTTATTTTAGAGCACTTCACTAAATATGATGCTTTCAATTTCCATCACTTGCTTTGCCTTTAAAGAGGTTTTTTTTGGAGTTTTTTTATTTATTATTTTTACTTTTGCTTCATCTAATTTAGGCATTGTGCTGTTGTGCATTTAATAAATGATGTGTAAATATGCATATAAATAAAAACATCCAAACTCAATGGTTATATTGATATATTAAAGTCAAATGATTTCCAGGTTATATTGAGCTATATTACTATTACTAAGTCAACTATTAAATTTAGCATGAGAAGGTGTCTAATGTCTGAGCAATTAATTAATAATAAGTTAGTAGTACTAATATAACTTGATATAATCCAGCAATTATTTGGCTTTAATATGTAAATTTATTTTTAGGCCCTCATATCCATTGGCAAATGGAAAAAGACCATGAAAATAATTTTATTTATTATGTGAAAACATACAGAAATTATTATTATTCCAAGAATTATAGCTTAAAAATTATTATGCCTAATTATAACAGTATTGTAGATATGATGTTAATTTTTCTGTATTTTAGCAAGAATTTTTACAAAACATTGTGCCATGTACAGTTGCACAGCTCTTAAAAGTTACTGAAGAAGAAGAATGTGTAAAGATAGGAAGCATTGTAGCTAATATTGTAAGTATATTTGACTTTTTTTTTTTATTATGTATTTTGTTTTATAGCATATAGAATTTTTTCTTGAAATTTCTATGAATTTTGAAAATATTATATGTTAAAATATGAAATAAAATAGTACATATATATATATAATTATATACATGCATGTAATTTCTTCAAATGAAGCATAGACTGGACCATATAATACATATGATGTCACTATTCGTAAAACAAGATTACGCTATATACAGCATAGCATTAAAGTTGTGTTAGTTGCTGTAAAAAATCGTTTCCTGCATTCAGACACCCCAGATATCCCAATTACAGAAGTTTTACTTAAGAAAACAATTCTGTATTATAAACCATCATTAATTATTTTGAATTGGCTATGATGATAAATGTACCATATTAATAATGTAGTTACTTCTTTAAACATATTTTATAATTTGTAATGTTTATAATTTCTGGTGTATTTTTTTTTTTTTCATCATTTCTAGAATTCTAATTTTGATATATAGTATTTGTCGATGCTAAAATATTCAGTAATTATAACTAAGAATAATAAGAGCAGATACGCAGTTTATCTTAGATATAGCAACATTTGTTACTACACTTATTATTAAAATCTTTCAAATGTAAAACCCAATTCAAATTGCTTTTCTTACAGTAAAAATCTTATAGAAGCCTGAACTTTTATGCTTATCGCTATGAGTCAATTAGACAAAAACACTTAAGTTTTTCTAAAACTATGAGAAGAGCAATTTAAATTTAATTTTATTATAATACTTCAGAATCCTTTTAATTTGTATATACCATATTTAAATAAATATATCAGATTATTTACAAAAAATTATTTAATATTTTAGAAATGTAAATAAATTATTTTAAACGGTTTATGTTCATTTGGTCAATCTAATTTAATGTTGTTTTAAATTGACATAAAAATTTCATTTAACTCATTTTAGATAACTGTAGTAGGAAAAGTTCATTTTGTTCAAAAATCAACAACTCAGATTTCTTTCAAATTAGATGACATGTCTGGACCTCCAATTAATGTGAAGTTATGGTTGAATTTAAATGAGGTAAGTGCTACATAATGTGATAAAATAAAAACTAATAAATAATCATAAATTCCATTCATTATAAAAATTATTCAATAGATGTTATAACATATTTATAATTAAAAATTTATTAACTAAATTTACTAATAAACTTTTATTTCATAAATTATTGTAATGATACGATAGACTATTTAAATTTTATTAATTTCTAATTGCATTAATAGGTATATGTAAATATAAAAAGATGTGGAGGACAGTATTATACTTGTCTTTTAATCAAGACTGTCTTTATTTTATTCTCGTTATGAGTTCAATCACGCTCACAATGGGCTTAGGTGTTGTGAACATATTAAACATCTATAACTTTAAAACTATGCTATTTCAAACATATGTTTATATTTATATTGGTTTAAAATTATTTCATAAAATTAGAATCAGCCCTGAAATTTTTTCATAAAAAATGAGTCACCCTGTATATATACAGGATGAGTCAAAATTATGTGAATAATCTTAATTTATAATTAAACATTATTAATGAAACATCTTAATTTTGTTTTGTTTTCTATTCCGATTGATCGCGACGGACCGTTGTTATGGCCTCCCCAATCTTCGGTGTTCTGGCACTAAATTGTACTGTTGAACGTTGGTTTGAGTGCATGAATAATGCTGGTGGTCAGGTTGAGACTCTGTATAACACAAACTTTGAGTAAATGCTTTCTCTCAAATAGTGTTCACATAATTTTGACTCACCCTGTATAATAGGAATATCAGTGTATATTATCATCATTAGTTTTGCAAAGTTTGAAAGTGTTCACTGCTGTAGAATTAGTAAAATAGATAAAGAAATCATGAATGAAATATCAATCTGAATTATTCAAAACAAATCATGAAGATGTAAATATAATTCAAATTTTATTTTCTTATTATAGAAAAATCAGATTCAAATGCTTTTGTAGATTATGTAAGCAAATGTATAATAGGTTAATAGGTGGGTTAATGAAAATAAAGTATACGACTTTCAAATATTTATAATATGAATTGAACTTTTACAATACAGTTAGTTATAAAACTAAAGAATTTATATAATATATATTTTTAGAATATTCCAGACATTTTAAGATTGCCCTCCAGTTTTTCCTATTCAAGAATAATTGGAAAACTTCGTTTCATTCAAGGAGAACGTTTCATCCATGCATTAAAATTGCTACCCATAAAGGATGCAAATGAAATTTCAATGCATCTGTTGGAAATTATTCATGTTGCTATGAATCAGAGAGTAAATGAATCTTTGGTAAGTGAAAATTTAAAAGTTTTATAAATTTTCTAAGTTTATATTCTTTCAGTGTTATTTTGGTAATTTTTTTAAAATCATTTTAATAATAAAATACACTAAACATTAGAATATAGATAAATTATTGAATAACTTTTTATTAATATATNAAAAGTATGCAAAATACCAGTATTAATGAAAATGTCTTAGGTTTATCCAAACCACAACTGAAAGTAAGTTCTTTTTATAATAATTCTATTTTATCAAAATTATACAAGCAAATAAAGATTGAAATTTTTCTACTGTATTTTGTTTTATATTGAAAACTGATTTCTATTAAGACATGCGATTTATATTTTCGTTATTCATTCATTTTTGTTTCAGAGTTACATTAAGTAACATTTCATTATGTATTTTTGTATAATATAAAGAAATACATAAGTAAATTTTTTAATGAAAACAAAACCTACTTTTTCAAATTACATAGTTTCATTAATATGTTAAGTTTTTGATACAAGGATGAACTAATCTAAAATTGTTTCTTCTTGTAATGATGATGTCTGCTATGTTTCTGCATGCTTTTCTTTAATATTTTCTTAATAATTTTATTTCATTTTCTTTAATAATATTTTTAATTTGAATTTTAAATTTTATGAGGAATGAGTTTAGCTTAAAAAAAATAGGTTCAAATTTTATTTATATATTTGATAATTTTTATTTTTATTTTACATAAGTTCTGTTTTATACAATTAGAGGCTAAAATTAATTGTATAGTAAATTAAATATATTTGATGAACTTTGGCATGTTTATACTGTTTCTGGTATGGCGATACACCATATTACTGTATATATTTTAGATGTAAGTTTAGTTTTATTTTATTTATATTTTAGATATAAGTTTTCTTTCTTCCCCTTTGTTTTCTCAAGTTTTTGACTAATATTCCTTCCTGTGGTTGAGGTAACACTTTCTAAGAACCACATTGACAATGGAAAAGGAAAACCCTGAGGCTACTATAATAGATAAGGAGGGTCATTCTTGGGTCAGGCTCTCGGTGAAGGCAGACGTGTGAAAGTTACGCTCCTGCCCATATTCTAGAAGGACAAAGAGAGACGAAGGTTGCCTACAAAGGAGAAAAGATCCTGTTAACATAAAGAGAGAGAGAGAGAGAGACGAACGTCCCTTGTATAAAGAAGATCATTGAAGAGATCCGATTAAAGATCATCAGGAAATGAATTATAGTGGTTTCCACCAGAAGAGCATCAATACCAACCAGAAAGCCCAGATATTCTTTATAATCTCTTCTTCTATCATACTAAAATTTTTTGTTAATCTTCCTTTCCTCTTTTAGTTTATAATTTAGTGTATTAGTTATAAGATTACAAGTCAGTCTTTCCTTAATTGTCGCGAGTGGATTTCCTTGATTTCTATTTACTCTATTCATTGCTCCTATTTTGGATATTCTGTAATGCTCAGAGTTGAAATCCAAAAAAAATCCTGTATATTACGATTCACGTGAAAAAAAAAAATAATTGTTATTATTTATTCATATACTGCCTTTCGTGGACCATTGTACACTCACGTGATTTTCCATACTGGATATTAGAGTTAGTTGAATCCTGACATAAGATAAATTTATGTCTTTTATGTTATTTTATTTCTTCCTAAATAAGAACTAAATCTCATTCCTTAATAAGTTTACTTTTATGAAAATGAAGCAAACTGATTATCATCTTAAATATGCTAAAAACAGTATGTGAATTAATTCATCTCATCACTTAATTCTATGTTTGGCTGGTTGTATTCTAATGAGCTTACCTTTTGTTTATGTATTGACTTGAACCAAACTTAACACCAAATCGCTGGATTATTTTTAAGGCTATATTGAAATGTAAGTTTTATTTAATTAAATATCTAAATTTGTCCTAAAGAAAGAAAGTTCTGCCACATTTTTGTGTAAACATTAACAATTAGGAATTAAGTTTGAATTTAAATAGTTTAGAAAACTGAAAAGAAAGATCAACCTAGAACAGAACTTGAACATTTGCTAATACTCAGTATAATAGTAATAAAGTCTAAAGTGTTGAATTATTTTTTAAGTTTGGGTTATATCTAATGATTTGGCTTTGGTTATATATAAGTAAATTCTATGAAACACCATCTTCAAGTAGGGTTGTAACCATTTATATGTATTGTATATTAAATACCGTTATCCAGCCATAACAAAATTTTATTTAATTATAGTATCTTCATTACTGTTCTCTGTATGACGAAAGGTGCTTTGGCTACTATAATATAATTTGTATGTTCCAATATACTAACATTGTTGCAATGTTAGAAACACTTGTGTTCTTTTTGGGTGTTAATAAATAATCACCAATGCATGTAGGTCTGTTGCCACTTCAGTTAAACAAAATGGCAACAACCTTGATTGATGCATATTCAGGCTGACAGCAACATTCTTCAGTTTAAAGTTGACAAAAGCATGGCATTTCAATTACAAAACAGTATTTATCTTAATTATAAAAACGACATAAATAAAGTAGTTTGATAAAGCATGATATCTAGATTGTCGTCACTGGATACAGCCATTTTGCATGTGTTGATTGTGACCATGAGGTGGCATTGTCAGTAATACTTCTGTTTCAAGTGTGAAAAGAATATGATATTACATATTTCAATGTTTGCTAGCCCCTGCAGCAGGCTATGGAGATGTACTGGAACATGCGAAATATAAGAAACATTAACTTGATAGAATAGAAAGTAAATATTACATATATATATGCATTTTTTTAACCATATAAAACAATAAATATATGTTGTTTGAAAACTTAATGATTTTATACTGAAATTTTTACATAAATCTTATTTAAATTTTTACATTTACAGGTTCTTCAATGTATATGTTCTAATAAAACTCCTACTGGTGCCAGTTATGATTATTTATTTTCTCAGCTGAATACTATGAATAAACATATCATCTTGTAAGTTTATGTAATTATATTTGATTTAATTTTTCATTAATTACTATTTTCATTAATAATCTGTTTTCAGAGAGACAGTAGAATTCCTGTGCAATGAAGGTCATATATACAATACTATAGATGATGATCATTTTAAGGCTACTGATGAAGAACTTTTCTAAGAATCGTTATATCATCCTGAAATTCCTACAAGTTTGAAAGTGATTTGTTGCTAAGGGTGTTTTAAATATAAAATTTCATATATAACAAATAAATACATTTCATAATTCACAGATGCTGAATGGTTCTCTAATTTTTATGTAGAAGATTGGATATTATTGGCACTTTATAAGGGAGTGCCATATTGAGATTTGACTGTATATTCAAGGTGCAGTTATTAAGTAACCATAAAAGTGTTATTATATGCAAATGAAACCAGATGATTTAGCTGTATGCTAATGAGTGTTCAAAATGACTCTCTCATATGAGTGTTGCACAAATATTGAGTTGTGCTGTGGTGAGATTTTTACAGACAGAAGGCTTGAAACCTATTGGTATTCTTTATTTAATGTTCTTAGTCTATATGGTTAACAGTTTGTCACAGAGATGTGTACAGATGAATTGAATAATTCAGTAATGGTGTCATTTCCATGGAAAATGCTTTCTGATCAGGATGAGCATTTAGTGTTGTGAACCGTAATACTGTTGAAGCTATTGATAATATAATACAGGAAATTTGACATGTAACTGTAGATGAGGTGACTTTAGAACTACAAAAGTTACAGATCAGCATACAAAACCATTCACTGCAAGCTGAGCTATCACAATGCCACTGGGTTGTTGCTTCAAGATACAGGGATTGGAGAAACTACTTTGAACAGCTCTGTTTTATAGTCAAATTGAACTATTCCTGAAAAATGTGCCATCAAAGGTACTACCCTATTTTTTTCTCATATGCCAAGCTTATATCTTTGTCAAGAAACTGTTACTTTTGCTGTTAAAAAATCTACTTACCTGTTTTTGTGAAATGATTGTTTGTGCATACTTGTAGGAGCTTCTGTGACCCAAGTTGCTGAGTTGATGTAACAAGATCTACTGTTCCCTCGATCACGTCTCAGTATGTGAAGACAGGCAAAAACATCTGCCAACAGAAGCAGCTATGGTCAAAAGTCAAAGTTAAAGCAGATAGAATACTGTCGAATTGTAATGAGAAAACATAAAACTATGGTAGTGTAAATTACTGTAGAATTTTGCAAGGGTACCAGTATCAGTGAAAATCATCTGTACACTACATAAAGTTAATGTTAGTGTTGCAATAGCCAAACCTTTGTTGACATCACAAAACATCAAACAGCTGTGTGCAGTGGTGCAAAAAGTACAAAACATGAAAACATATGGTTGGTTGAGTCAATTTTTACTGTTTTCCACTTCTGATCATGGGATGAAGCTTACAATGTTGACTGCCTTAATCGCTTTAGTTCCCAGCAATTTTTGATATTAATGTAATTAAACATAAAAAATACTTAAAACTGATTGAATTAAACCAACTGTCAAGAATGGCAGAGGTTACTGTATGATTTCAGTACAATATCACTCAACTCATTGGGTCTAACAGTCATCCTCAAAGGATGAGTAACAGCCAAGAGATATCTGCATATTCTGAGTGACTAACTCCATTCCATGATCATTTAGTTTCCAGAAGGTAATACTATCTTTCAGTGACAATGCTCCTATTCACACTGCTGGGTATGTTCAATCTTGGTTCAAGGAGCATGAAACTGAAGTTATCCTGTCCACCCCAATCACCAGACTCAAATATTGTTGAGGCATTCTTGAGAAACAGTTTAGAAGCAGATTTCCACATGCTACATCTACCAAGGAATTATCATCAGTATTGGTTGAAGAATGGTGAAATTAATATTAATGTTAGGCTGCAACTTGAAAAAATTGTAGACCTATAAATTCCTACTATATGTCTTTCCTCAATCTCGAGAATGGAGTTAGATGAATGTCGAGAACATAATTGGAAAGCGTAAGGGCAGGAAGTCCCCATTAACGATTAACTATATGCAAACTTCCGACGAAAACTGGAAGCCATGTTATTTCAATTCAAAAATTTCCCCTGAAAGGAGTTAGATAGCAGTTGAGTTGTGACGATCATCTAAAGGAAAAGTATGATGTACAGGGGCAAGCCACTACTAATTTGAGATTGAGAGTATATATTTTCAATTAAATAAAGATTAAAAAATTGGGAGCCCAGCATTAAGATGTCATTCCTGATTTATATTTGTCTCTTCCTCAACATATTTCAGTTGTATTATCTGCAAAACTCCTTATTAATAAACAAAAAGTGATATTTCATTGATGCTCAAAATATTTTGCCTTACCTCTGTATTTGGTTTGAGGTCCTTCCATATCCTTTGTACTCTCAACTTGTCATCACTCTGGCTTTTCGTCCCAACCCATTTGTCAAACACATTTTTTATTTGCCCAGTTCCTATTTTGTTTTCTATAACTTTTTGTGCCAACCAGAAATGAAAAGACAACTGACAATATAAAACAAAGCAGATTTATGACTGAGTTTCTCAAGTAACTTTATTTTTGTTTATTAACAGTAAAATTAACAAGACCGATTCATGTTCTGTGATACTCTTTTTCAACGAGCGACTTTTTTTTTTCTTTATGGGATCTGCTCCTTAGCTATTCGCCACTCCAATTGCCAGATGAATATAATTTTCTCAAATTGTGAATTTTGCAACAGGCAGATTTGCCCCTGATCATGTAACTTCTATCTCTGGAACACAGAAAAATAACTCTGCAAGGCCACCATTTCTACTCTGACGAAGAGTTCAGTGTATGGTGCATGAGTGCTTAGCAGTCAGCCAAAAGCCTTTCGTACTTTTGGCATTCGTGCATTGGTACAAGTTCACTGACGTCAAGGGGAACTTAGACAAATAGGCTATACCTTTACCCTGTAAATAGGTGTTCCATAGCATTTTTGCAGTTACTTAATAATTAGATTTCCTGAATACAGTTACAAGGGTCACTCTATCTATTGTTTGCTATGTTAGATTTATATTAACAAGAAATATTTTATACTTTTTTTTCATGGAGTATTAATTTATATTCATTTTATTATATGAAATGTATTATTTTTTTTTTTAAATAATCATATGAATCTTTATACAGCTGTTGTTAAAATTAAATCATAATATACTATTTTATAAATGAAATATTGCCTAAAATATATTTAAATAGTAGGCACATACATATTTTTTTTATTTATATTTGAATAAATAAAATGTTAAAAATAACAATTTTCTAAGATATTTTCAAAGTATAGATAACACTTATTTAAGGCTAATTGTAACCTTTGGTTTTGTGCGTGATCATCTGCAGATGGCATTAAAAATTTAATGCTTTTTCTATGGGAGGATATTTTTGGTGAACCTGTGATGAAGGCTATTACTTATCCTGCAGTGATTAATTAATTGGTATAGTTTTCTAGGCTTAGTGTACTTTTCCAGAATGTGAGTTTACTTCTCTGTTTGAATAAGGTAGAAGACAATTTGAGGGACAGGTAATCCAGTGTCTACGTGTAACTGCGGCGATATGTGTCCCGAGAGAACTTGGTCCTTCCCTGCAAAGACGAACTTTTACTGAAATGCATAAATAGACACATTCTCTACTACCTCCGAGGAGGGACTAAATGCAGTACATGTGTCTCTGCAGGAGATGGAGTTTAGCTCTACCGAAACACCCAAAATACTGGCTGTATTACGAACAATCCAAGTCTTACGACATTATTTAGTGGATAACCACACAAACAGCATCCCTCACTAACCCAACATGTACTCGTCGGCATCTCCGGATACCTCCATTACCAGAAAACTACTTTATCAATATCTGAAACAGACATTCTTCAAGATACATACTAATATTACTACATAACTATGACCAAACCAGAAAAATCTATATAGACTAAGCGCTGAAAAAGCATATCCCAATTCTCCTGGATGTAACTCGTGTTAATGACATACCAACCAAATCACCTCACCACGGGATCTGAAACACCCCCTCAATTCCTATGACGGGCAACAGTAAACACGCAACTCCGCACGACACTCAAACCATGAACACAATGGCACAAATACACGACCCAAGGGAAAAGTGACCACTAAATGCAAAAAACATGATCGCTTGAGTGATACAGCAATGGAAGGCACCAACACTATAACAGAAAAGCTAAAACAGACTACGAAACCTGGAAAAACACACTAACCAGACGTCACAAGTGCAAACACACCCCAAACGAAAATGAAGGTTCTGCAATGGAAAGCCACTAGTTTATGCAACAAAATTGGCCAATAAAAGGAGGAAATGTGTGTCTTAACCCTAATGTGTTTCCCCCGGTCATGATGGAATGACTGGCATGGTTGTTAAACCCTGGGGGAAAAAGGGAAGTAAAGGGGTTGATGGGAAGTGGGTTCTTCTAGGAGTTGGTGTGTGGTTCAAGCATGGAAGCCAAATAGCTGAGCGAGAGGAAGTGGAAAACGATCATAGTGGATTATAAAACGGAAGGTGCAAGGGAATACTTTCAATAGTGGAACGAAGATCTCTGATGAAATTTCAAGTCTGTGAGAATTGGCACGCGTTGGGGCTAAGAAAGAGGAGCGTGTTTTTTTTTTTAAACACTGAGATGTGGAAAAAGCGAAAAAAAATTTTAGTTGCGTGACGCAGTCCCTTTTGGGCACGAAGTCATGTGACCAGAAATGACGTAGGTGCTTCTTTGGAGGGCTATATCTCGCAAACGGTTGTCCATACAGACATGATCCTTTGGGGATGCGAAAATCTTGTCATTCTGTCCTAGAATCTTGCCAATATTTCTTTGTGGGATAATTTTAAATGTAAAAATATTTAATAATGAAATGTATTTAACAGTGAATTAAAATATGATGCATCTTCAATTGTCATGCTACGATATATCCCGGGAAGTAATGGTATGTTTCTAACTGTAATAATATAGAATACTGTGTGATATAAGAAACTTATATCTATTTTTTTATGTAATGACAGAAGAGGGGCTTGAGCCCAAAATGTGTCTCGGCAAATAAAAAAATTCCTGAATAAAAGTTGACAGAATTGCCAAGTGCCTGTATAAGCACCTAATAACCTTGATAACAAATTATTCAAATAAAGGAAGACAGTTTCAGAATATATTACAGAGTAAAATCTTCATTAAGTCCAACCTCTTTCAAGATATAACACGTGACCCCACTATAGCCTCACCCCTTGACCTTTAACCATAAAAATTTAATAGCATCAATGCCCCTCATACACAATTTTGTTTAATCTTTAACCCATCCATGGATATTAACCTGTTAGGCTCATTTTATTTTACTGTTATTTTTTGCAAAATGTTGCTCCAAGCAGCTGCTTGCTTTGTTGCTAGTTCTAATTATATTTTTGATTCATTCACACTTGTACTGTACGATAGAATTTTTTAAATAATTTTTCCTTTCTTACTTTTTTATGTCATTTTTCCAGTCCAAAGAAAAGTTCAAGATTTATAGAAATCCTTTAACTTAATATTTATTCAATGTTTAAATCATAAAATTGAATTTAAGGATTTAATGCCTAATTTCTTGAATTAGTAAGATGATAAAAGTTTTCTAACAATGATCCATTAATAATTTTGACTTAAAATTTATTGGTTTATCTCTGAACAACAGCATTTTTTAAAACAAATTTAACTATAGAACAAACAATTGAACTTTAAATATCAATGTATTATACTGTAATTGCATTAAATTACTTTCTATGCAGATTTTGTAAGAAACACTTAATCACTATTCATATTCGTAGTCCGTTTTCCATTTATTAACTTTGTGTCTATCTCTATGTGGTCCCGAGTCATGTTTATCACCGCTTTTACCGCCACCCTTTCTAAATTTAGGAATGAAATCTGAATTGCATGGTCCGTTATGCTGACATGAAAGTTTGCACGTCATTCCGTTATGTAGTCGCTTTCCACATTTAGCTACACACCTTTTATGTGAATTTCTACACATTGTGCAATTTCCGGTACAGGAATGGCCACAAGATAACTTGGCACAGCAGGGAGCAAAACAAGAATAATCTTTTTCTTCTGAACACTTTTGTTCCTTAACATGATTGCATGGTAAATGTAGAATGATCATACGTTCACATTTTTCTGGACAAGGGCGATCACCACAAGATTTTGCACAGGGATGCCCACAAGGCAGAAAATGTGGACAAGGTTCTGAACATTTGATTCCTTCTAACTTCATGTAACATTTCAATCTGATAGTATGTTTGCAATCGGGAAAAGTTTTTGGCACCATTCGTGTACAGGGCTCACATTCGTCACTGCACTTTTTATCACACGCGTGACCACATTTCAACATTTTCTCACATGGTTTTCGACATTTAAAGTCTGAGGGCTTTTCCACATGGCATGGTATTGGATAACAATGACCACAGGGAAGTTTTGCCATCCGAATAATCTTACAATCTCCACATTCTTCATGACATTTTTTCTTACACGGATGACCAAATTTACATTTCTTATTACATTTTTCATCACATTTGTATAAGTTATGAGCTGTGTCAAAAACATGGCAACATCTCTTGCAGTTGTGACCACATTCCAACTTAGCATTACATTTTTCTTCACACCCTCCATTAGAAACATTCTTGAAATCTCTAATCAATTGTACATTAGTTGTATGTTTGTGTTTTTGACAAACTAAATTTATAGATGAATCAATAGAACTTTGATCTTTTAAATCCTCGACGATAGCTTTCCAAAGATCACTGGCAGATTCTAAAAGATCAAAATTTCCAATGCAGTAGAGCCCTTTTCTTGCCCTGGATAAAGCAACACATACTCTATTTGCTCTACTTAAAAAGCCTATCTTGTTTTCATAATTGCTTCTTACAAATGAGATGAGAATGATGTCATTTTCCTCTCCTTGATAATTATCAACTGAAGTTACTTTTATTTTTTGAAGGTAATCTTTAGCACTTTCTTCACATTCTTTGGCAACTTTTTCCATTTCAGTCTGTATAAGTTTAACTTGACCAGAATATGTAGCTAGAATCGTAATTTGATCTGATTCATATTCCTGATAAATTAAATATCTTGATAACTGTGCTATAAACCTTGCTTCATAGTCATTACAATAAGATGAAACAGAAGTTTCTTTATCCATATGACTATGGTTTATAAAAAACATATTTTTATCTAATCCCTTTATATCTTCGTAATCATCAACAGAGCTGTGACTGTTCAGTTTTTCATAAATATGTGGAACAAGCAGTTGTGCTATATTCCGACGCATTCTATGCTGAGTAGTCAGAGTGTAGCATTCAATTTCATTCCTAACCATTCTTTCAAATAATGATACTTTCATTTCACACTTCTCCCCCAGTTCATGAACTGTTGGTAGTGGTTGCAGCTGTTGGTGATCTCCGATCATTATTAAATGCTTCATAGATTTGGTCAACGAAGTTATCAGATGTGTTTCTAACACTTCTGCAGCCTCTTCAATAATAATAATTTGTGGCCCCACCTCTTCGATTAATCGATGAAATTTAGCGGCACCTGTACATGTCATCCCGACAACCAAATTATGTTTAAGAATATTTATATCCTTATCCAAATTAAATTGTTTAAGTGTTTTTACAGTGCTATTGAAAGCATTCTGATAGTTGTTCATTTGTTCTTTCACAAAATTAATAAATTTTGCTACCCAAAATCTATAAAGTCTCCATCTATCGCTTACTTGTAAATTGTCATCCAATACACATTCACTTGCTTCTTCTTCAGTCATTATTCTTCCGTTTTGTTCATCTAAATTTCTTTCGTAACCATTTTTCATATTTTCCATAATATATTCTTCGTGTTTATTTGATCTTCTCTCATTCCATGATGAATGAGATATAATTTCAGTCATTGCCGCTGGTGGAAGCCAAGAACATATATCATCATCCAATCCAATAAAGTCAGTATCTAAAACATCTCTATTGAAAGCATCTTTAATTTCATCATCATAAGGAACGTCAAGCCATTCTTCTAAATTACTTCTTATTTTGTCACTTTTACAAGTCATTTTATTAAGATATTCATATTGATGACCTCTCATATATTTTTTTAAAACAGGTAAAGGAAAGATAATTCTTGAAGCAGCTTCTATGATCATATAACATATATGTACTTGATTTTTCAATTGTATTCTTTTGATTTGTAGTCTCTTTTTATCTGTAGATTTGCAAATATTGTACTCCTCTTTCATTCTCAAATTACTTATATTATATTCTTCCAATTCCTTACTCTCTCCTTGACTTCCAATTCTCACAACCCTTTTGTTGAATTGTAAAATTCGTTCAAGAAACTGATCTAATGCATGATTTGTGAAGCAAACGATCAGAATTGGACATTCTTCATCATCTTTGACATCTTTAGGATACCATAATTCTCTATTATAAAGCAGTAATTTCACTATTTTTAGTCCTATAAATGTTTTTCCTGTACCTGGAGGACCTTGTATAATAGTAAATTCTTTGGTTAGGGCTGCTTTTAATACCTCATACTGAGATTCATCTAATTTTAAGACTTCTTTTGTAGGCCATTTTGAATATTTTAAAATAGGAACTTCTTCTATTGAAAAATCTTTTGATTTCAAATTTTTTTCATCACATGGTGATGATGATTCATCATCATCAGATAACCACCCACTATCTCTGTTATGAATTTCTTTTGATGGTTCATCATCATCAGATAACCACCCACTATCTCTGTTATGAATTTCTTTTGATGGTTCATCATCATCAGATAACCACCCACTATCTCTGTTATGAATTTCTTTTGATGGTTCATCATCATCAGATAACCACCCACTATCTCTGTTATGAATTTCTTTTGATGGTTCATCATCATCAGATAACCACCCACTATCTATGTTATGAATTTCTTTTAAATTGACATTCTCTAAACCCCAACATTTCAAATCAATTGATTTATTATCAGATTCTGATTTTTCAAAATCATCTGTAGCTTTAGTTAATTTTTTACGAGAATCTTCATCAAATAATATACGAAAGTTATAAATAGATTTTTTGTCTAAATAACAAGGTGGGTTAACTTTCCTTTTATGGACAGTTATGTAATCTTTCAGAGGAAAATTATCTTCATTTAATTCTTTCAAAATTTTCAAAGTATGTCTGTAAGATTCAAAATATCCACCCTTTGTTTCTAGCATTGTATATGTTGCTGTTGGATGTTCATATACAAAATCAGTGTCTTGTTCAAACTGAATTAGTATATTCCCCTTGGAAACTTTAGCTGTCTCACGATTTATGACTGTTGCAAAACTAAAATTATCCTCAAAATTATCTACTGATAAACATAAGAGTGAACCTTCTTGAAGACGCTTACTGTTCTCCCAGTTAAAAGTGCTAGGAAAGGATGGAAACTCAATCGTAAAAAGTAAACCATTAGCATCATCAAGGATAGGATTCAAAATTTTGATATTTTGATAAACATAAACAGTCCTGAATTCACGACTATAAATATTGCTCATTTCTTTTAACTCCTTATGGTAATCTTTAATTCCTTCTCTAAGAGGGTGAATATAATCTTCACGAAACAGACGAAACTGAACGTCAAGATAATGGTCAACATCTTCATATTTGCCTTTTACAAGATTTGGACGAATGAATGGTTTATCATATTTTAAATCTCGTCTATTTGGAGTGATGGATAAAGCTCGAAAGTCACTGGGTGGTTCATCAGTTTTCTTTGCTACTTTTAAACTTGGGGGTGGTTTCTTTTTAGATTTTCTTAATTCTTGAGTTTTTACTATAAAATCTAATTCTTTCTTTCTCTGCTCATCACCTTCATCTTCGTTATCAGTTTCATCATTTTGCATCAGTTTGAAGCTTCTCAATAACTTTAAAGATACTGTGAATAAATTCCTGTAAATAAAAATATAGAAAATGAACTTAATGAAAAACTAACAAACTTAATGTTGTATACTAATATCAATCAATAATAATTCATTAGGACTGAAATTAGAATTTTATAATAAATTCTAATTTCAGGCTTAATGAATTATTATTGATTGGGTGAATAAGATTTTAGCATTCTTCTTTTAAAACAATAAATTCTCTTCTCAAGGCACTAGAGATGTTTATTTAAAATTGAGAACAATATATGAGAATTTTAAACAACAGTACTATATAAAAAGAATAATTTTAGTAAAGTTTTTTGATAAGAAAACTATTTAATGATGAATAAATAATTTTTTGTCTGTTTCCATGCTGTGGGTACTAACAGGACCTTTTTATTAAGTCCATTGTAGGTTTGACCAAAATCATAATGGTACAGCCAGATGAAGGTCAAAGCCTGGCATATCAAGGATGAACTGACTACCCTTCCAAAAAATTCCCAGTGCATTCTGACCAAGACAGATTTGTTTCCTGAATCCCAGAGCGGTAGATTGACATCTTTAACAGCTCAACCATTTGGCCATCAGAAATGTCAATATTGAAATGGCTTTAAAAAAACACCTTAGAATTAATGCAGTGTACACCTAATCAAATTCAATAGATCATGTATTAACACAAAAAATAGTTTTTTCAATATACAGAAGGTGATCGGTTAACGAACATAATCTGTTCCAAGAGTGTTCGTTATCCGATTATCGATTTACCATAGGTTTTTATGGGAATTTGTTTAATTTGTTCTGGAGACTCCAAAAAATGAAAATATATATACTTTCTTACTATATTTATTTATATGTAATAATAAAAATACATATATGCACAGTCTTGCATTTTTATTAGTCATGTTTTTTCCATTTGTAGGAGTTAAAGAATCTGTCCAATGTCAATTGCTTTTCTCACTTCTTCAGGATTTTTGGAAGTAATTAATAGCATTGTCGTAGAGATACCCAAGCCTATTAACCTCAACCTGATTTGGATGTCATTCTAAGACTGTTGTTCTGACATCCTCCCACTTCTTCAAAAGAAAATGCATCTTGCAGAGTTTCTTGGAGTTCTTCTGTCATCAGATCAGTTTCAGATTCCATTATGAGCTTTTCAATGTCATCTTTATTCACTTCCAATTCCAGATCTCTAGCAGTTGTCACAATTTCATCAATAATTTGAGGGACATCATCACTCTCTCTCTCCCTGAATGCAGGAGGGACACAGCTTTTTCCAAACAGAATTCAACTGTCATTGAGTGACTTCTGACCATGCCTTTTGAATGAGCCATATAGCTTCAAGAATATCAAATTTTTCTTTCCAAAATGTTTTTAATGTCATTGTTGAGGCAGTGGCGTAGCATGGGTGTCAGCCGCCCGGGACGGAGGAAACTTTCGCCCCTCCCTTATTTAGGTATCTCAATTTAAAATACTAAAATTCAGTTTCGTCACAGAATAAGTAATGAAAAATTCCGTGCTAGTGTTGCCACCTTATTAAAATCGCTGACTCGGATGGCAGGTGAGGTTTGTTCAAATAGAAGTTTCTGACACATGTGTATGTCATTTTGCAAGGCAAAGAATAATGTGCAGTGCATGCTGGTTCTAAATCAGTTACAGTTAGCGACTAGGGAGACTTGGATAAGAGTAACGCAAGTGACCTAGCTGTATTGGATATTGGAAGTGTATGTATATATATATGAATAAATCGTACAAGCAAAAAAAAAAAAAAATCAACAGGTTGAGCATGAAATTCCTGGACAAAATTGATAGTTTACCTGGACAGTGAGTCAATTCCTGGACTGTCTGGGTGAAAACCGGACGGGTGGTAACACTAATATAGATATCAGTTTAATGAAGATTTTAAAAAAATTATACACATATTCTATTACTTTTAAATTATTTTATGTAAATTTCATTCAAATTAACACAAATTAGAGTTCAATTAGCAATTGTTGCTAGTGGTAGTCAATGGTAAAAATTGGACTTCTACATTGTCACGACATCTGGTGGATGTGTGAGTAAGTGCAACCACTTTGCCAATATCCTTGAATAGATAGTGGTATTGCCTGTATTCTTATATCATGCTTTGAACATATACATTGAAAGCACCAATGACATGATTTTCAATGTCATATTTGTTAGATAAGCTTAAACATTAATTTTATCAATGAAAACACTTAATTTTAAAATAAAATACTGAAAACTTAATACAGTATTAAAGAATATTTTAAAATACTGCATAAACATGAATTTGCTTTCTGATCATTTAAAATCAATTTTTGTTTTTTTTTTCTAACCATGTAAAATTGAAATCAAATAATTCAATACTATGTGAATTTATTACTAGAAAGAACTGTAGTGTCTATGCAGAAATTAATATTTCATTAATAAAAGTCATGTTTGATTATAAATATTAATGGACTTACAACAATTTTAACAATCAATTCTCAGTAAGACATATAAATGAAAAAAGTTTAGTGATAATATGTAATTATTTGCTGAACAATTGATTGCACAGTAATTTCAGATGATGAAGGAAAGATCTATGCAATTAAAAATAATTTGAAGCATTTTAAATTTTCTTATTGTCATAGTTAAGAATGAGTGGTCTTTAAACATCAAATCTAAAATCCATTTTGTTAAACATTTTATTTTTCAAACATAAATTCATAACATTTAGAGATCTAAATGGATTCTTCTGTTTAAAAGTATTTATCCTGTTAATGTTACAAAGAATGAATTTGTTGTTCAGCATACCATATTAGCACAGATTCAAGATTGATACACTGGTTGTTGTAAAGAGCATCAAATTTTTTCACAGTTAATTCCATATGAAGAGATTTGGCTAATTCTTTTCAATAACAAGAATAGGCAGATTGCTTGAACACTTTTTTGCCATTCTGTTGTGAAGGTATGTCATCATCATTCAAATGCATGGAAAGGAATGTTCATGCACTGGACAGACATGATCAACTTACTTGGCAACGGAAATTATAATTATAATTAAAATATATAAAATTTATTTCATAAATAATCAGTTTTCATATAATATTTAATCTTAAATGCATGTAAAATTATTACATTTCATTAATAATTAACATAGTAACTAATACCAACCGAATGCCGAAAATCTATCGGGCTAGTTTTAAGGCTAATTACTAAATGAATTACGTAACCAATTTGGCTCTAGAGGTAAGCGTTAGGCACCATCTCTTATTAACATTAATATTTTAACATTATTAACATTAATTATTAACCACTGGGAGAAAAAAAAATTTTTTTCTCCCAGCGGTTCTAATTTATTTAAATTAATTTATTTATTTGTAATTATTAATGTTAATAAGATATGGTGCCTAATGCTTACCTCTAGAGCCAAATTGGTTACGTAATTCATTTAGTAATTAGCCTTAAAACTAGCCCGATAGATTTTCGGCATTCGGTTGGTATTT
>NW_019384569.1:128213-132152 GCF_000671375.1 Centruroides sculpturatus | reverse complement strand
AGAATGGCTTTGACAATTTAGCTGGCGAAAGACACGAAAAATCGTCGATTCTTTCGTATTTGAAGCAATTTGGAAATCGAAGCGGAATAGAATTTAACATTAGTAAATAATATAAAATAAATATTGAAAATTGTAACGAGATAATTATGGGTAATAGATATATTATATCTAAATATATAGATGTTATATGTTTTTATCAAAGCAAAAATTGGCATTTAGAGGGCATACGGAATATATTGGATCTAATAACAGAGGTAATTATAATGAACTTGTTTATTAAGTACGTCAGATAAATGATCTATTAAAAATACATTTCAATAAAGAATTAACTGATTGCCCCTGGATGTCGGCTTCTTATAGAAACACAGCTTCCCTATCATCAAATGTCACGGCACGCCCCTGGTCACTACTGATAATTTATCAAAATAGTCTATTTTGTTAGTTACACTAATAGTTAGTCTAACTAACAAAATAGTAGTTGACCTTTTACTATTTGATTGCATCACCATTATGCTGAATAACAGTTTCAAATCTTACTGGCATCATGGTAATAAATTTAACACTTGGTTTACTGGAGTAAATGCTAAACCTTTGTTTACAGTTGGGATAATTTTGATCCCCTTTACTTGCATACTTATTTAAGTAAATAAAAATAACTATAAAACTAATTATTTAGATAAAACCATACTCATCAATTTTGGTTAATTGCAGATAAGGCCAATTAAAATACAAAAAAGCATGTAATTTCCACAGGAACATTCCATGTTTCAACCATGTAATCTTTTAGCTATTACTAAGGGCTGTTAGAACTGTTTTATATGAAAAACAGTTCTAACATCCCTTAGTAATAGCTAAAAGATTACATGTATTATCTCACAGAAGATCACTTTATTAATCAAAGATTATCTCTCACAATTAGCTAAAAGACTGTATGAGAAATAGATGATCACTCATTTTTGTTTATGATTGTGGCACAATGAAGAGAAGATATGCAGATACTGAACAAGAAATTTAAGAAAGCAGAATGTGTTCTTTGTGTCCATGGTTGTATCTAGGTTATTTTGTTATTTTAGAAATTGTTATTTAGAAATTGTTACATCCTAAAAAATTTATGTGCAAAATAAGTGTGCTAAAGAAAAGCAGAACTTATGACTTCATAAAAATGAATTTATTTTCATTTGTCATATGGAACGTTACTGAATGTGAAAGTTAAAATAACAATAATGTACTTCTCTATTACTGGAAACGTATTAACATCTAATCACAGAACCACTTCAGCATCCAGTATAATGAGGAAGATAAAACACATCATAAACATTTTCAAAATCCATCTGATTCTAGCTTCAGGTTCTTGAAATAGTTTGTTTCTAATTGGAATAGTCGTGTAGTGTTCGAATTTGAAAGGGCCAGTTAGAGACATGCGCTGATCTATCCAAGTTATAACGATGTTACATACCATACTTTCCATGCTTTAGATCAGTGTTTCTCAATCTCTAACGAATTGTCGCCCCCTTCAACGTAGTATCGCCCCCATCAATAAAACCGTTATGTAATATCGCCCCTTCACTACAAAATTACGATGCCGAGGGCCAAGGCTAACGCCAAATTCGTACTGCATCGAATAGACTAGTGACTAGTATAANGAATAAGTAATGAAAAATTCCGTGCTAGTGTTGCCACCTTATTAAAATCGCTGACTCGGATGGCAGGTGAGGTTTGTTCAAATAGAAGTTTCTGACACATGTGTATGTCATTTTGCAAGGCAAAGAATAATGTGCAGTGCATGCTGGTTCTAAATCAGTTACAGTTAGCGACTAGGGAGACTTGGATAAGAGTAACGCAAGTGACCTAGCTGTATTGGATATTGGAAGTGTATGTATATATATATGAATAAATCGTACAAGCAAAAAAAAAAAAAAAAATCAACAGGTTGCGCACGATATCCCCGGATGGCGAGTCGATTCCTGGACTATCCGGATGGATGGTAACACTATTCCATGCTCATTTCAATCAGTCCGAGTCATAGGTGGATGAAAATATTAAATAAAATGGTTCAAATTCTTACAGGATATTATTATTATTTATTGTGAAATTTTGCCGCCCCCTAAAAAGTGCCGCCCAGGGCGGGCCGCCCCACTATGCTACGCTACTGTGTTGAGGAGAACTGGCATGCTTCAAAACACAGACGAAACAGTGCTCGAAAGTACAATTTCTTGAAACTTGCAATAACCTCTTGATCCATTGGTTGAATCAACGAAGTGGTATTCAGAGGTAGAAAGTGAACTGTCAGCCAGGGAAAGTCTTCCTGCAAATTATCTTCACGGTCTTTTGGGTGTCCTAGTGCATTGTCCAATAGCAACAGTGCTTTTAATGGCAATTCATTGGTATGGCAGTAAACGTGTTAATATTACTCTTATCAGCGGTCTCTGGCTCATTGTGAGGGAGCACTACAATGCCATCCACCTGAACTTTCTTGAGTCCACATGCTTGTTCAATTTTAGCTAATTTCTCCGCTAGTTCTACCACTTCATTAAAGGATTTCGGTTCATGTTCTAATAGTTTCATTTTTAGGTCCGGATTGAGCCGTTGGACAAATTGGCTACTTAACATCTCATTTCTTAGCATAGACATGTACGGATTTGTACAGGCCATTTTTTTCAAAAGATATACACACATTAACTTTGTACTCACCCATTGTCTCTGTTCATCTTTGTCTTATGTTAATGAAGTCCTTTAATGTGCTTCTGTCATTTGCCTTATGTCTATGGTAACTACCTAGCAGGGATGTCTTTATTTGCTATAGTTCTTTTGATACACTTCCCGTAAGTCCAACAGTAGGCTGAATGGCTCTCCCTTCAATCGCGGTTTGAAACTTGTTACCAAGGTAAAAAAAAGGTATGAAGAATACGTCAATTTCGCCTACGCGAATCCCGTTAGTCCACTCGGCGATTGCTGACATTTCTTCCAGAATATTGAAAAATTGCTTGATGGTTATGTTATCAGATGAGGAACCAGAGAATGTCAAAATCATTCCCAGGTATCCTGTAATGACTGGAGTCACCACCGCTGAATCTTGATTTCCTGGAACGTCCATGGTTGACTCAGGTCGCAGGCCTTCATTCAGGTGCTCTACTGTCTTTGTCTCCATTATAAACAACATGGTAATCCTGTTGCAGATGCCAGATGTGGAAAATCACAATAATCGATACTAAGACCATTGTGAAAGGGGATGAATTACCATGTGAAAAGGAAGACAAAGGAAAATAGCTTAAGAATAAGTTTATGTACAAGTAAAATAAACATATAGAATAATTTACAAATTTGTTCACCAGATAGCATATACAGACACCCACAAACTCTCCAGGTTCGTCCGTACAACGAGTTTGCTATAGTACAGGTCCTTTTGGTAAAATCCAGACACGTGGGTCTCACAAAAGAAAACCAATTGTCTGGAAACGTCCACTACTGACAATTGATTTTTACCAACAAAACATTCTAATCACCCAGTAAATAGTTCAGCTGATGCAAACGGACTCTTTCACTTCTAGATGGTAATACAAGTCCGTGTAGGTATTGCTTCTGAGAGGCTCTGGACAGGTCCGAACCCTCACTAAAATTCACGTTAAAATAATTGTTTTAAAAAAAATATATATATTAGTTAGAAATACATTTTTTATATGAAAACGCGATGCTAGACAATAGAAGACTTTCAAACAATAGAAGAATGTAAGTCCGTCGACCATTTCCAGTTGGAGATCGAATTAAACTTCGATTTTGACCTCTCCCGCGCCCCCGAAAGGTTTCGAATTGTCATCAGGTGACAGGGAGAGACCAATCGGAAAGGGGAAATCTGAGAGAAAACGGATAAAACCCCGGAAATTCGAGGACGCGACAGCTTCTTCTTCCGAAAGTTCCAAGTGACGGACCTGTTGTTGTGTG
>NW_019384569.1:119961-127438 GCF_000671375.1 Centruroides sculpturatus | reverse complement strand
CAAAATTCCGATGCCGAGGGCCAAGGCTAACGCCAAATTCGTACTGCATCGAATAGACTAGTGACTAGTATAATGTTTTTTGTTTAATTATTGTACGATATAACGAATAAAATATCTATTTATTCTTAATATAATGTTTTACTATATCGCCCAGAAAATTGTTTTTCGCCCCCCAAAATATAAATTGTTACTAATCGCCCCCTCAACATGGAAAAACGCCCACATGGGGGCGATATCGACCCCGTTGAGAAACACTGCTTTAGACAGTTGTATCTCATCTTTAGAGTTTATGCAATTGGAGCCAAGACTAGATTTAAATATTTCAATGGACTGTAAAAGCTTGATTTGGTTCCAATTTGTAGAGGATCTGATGAGCTGATCCTGATTTAATTTTGCCTCTATATTGTCTTCTGAGCAGACCTAGATATGTGTGTCCCATTTCCTCTGTTCTAATGACCTTTTATGAGATCTACTCAAAGTTGGTGCCACTAAAAGGCCATTAGAACAGAGGATATGGGAACATAAATATGACAAAGCATTCAAAAATCACCACTGCAATTGCAAATTAAAAGTGCTTTCAATACTAGAACTTTTTAATTTAAATAATGTGTGTTCCATTCACATTAGAACATTTGTGTTTGATTTTAAAATTTTTGTTTGCCTGACAACGACAAACATAGGTTCATTGAAAATGCTAGCAATATAAAAAAAAACTATTAATAATGCCATATGCAGTGAGTTTTCCTTCCTGTTATAACTCCTGAATTTTGGACCTCCAGATTATTCCTTAAAATAAGTAGAAAAGTGATAATCAACCAAAACTTATATGCATTTGCATAAAAATCTGAGCCCTACTAATAACTTATTAAATTTATTATCACAATTTTATAAATATTTTATGAAATTAAGAAGAACTAGTTCTGGTAATTCAGTTGGATTAATTAATACACCTTTAACAGTAAGTAAAGATTTTTAAAAAATACTAATGCTTTTGCCCTGGTTAATAGGGCATCCTCAGGTGTGGACAGTCAAAAGTGGAATGTTAGTGTCGGAAGGACGGACTTTGATATAGTAAACAAGCAGAAAAGATGAGCTACAGTGACAGCAGTTGATATTAAAGAATGAAGAGATACTGCCAGGTATGGAAGGGAATCCTTGTCCCTGCTGTTTATACATGTGTTGGTAAGGAGTGGTAATAAATTTCATAAATTTCACATCTCTCTGGCATATAATTTTATGAAATGTCAATAATAATTGCATTTTACATTTTTGAGAAGACTATGTCTTATTTATAAAATTGTGGTGCCATCCCGACTTACCAGCTTAGAGGTATGAAGGAGTACATGTCAGGAGTTGCAATTTGGCACAGAGTATTAGGTGCCGAAATCATGTGCACATAAAAAATAAACCAGACTTGTAGGCACTCAGGGGACTGAAAACCAAGTCAAAATAAAATACAAACTGTTGACACTCAACAAACAAGCACTAGTGCAAGATTTGCACATGCATTGCTCATTGGGAAGTTGAAAATGCAAACATTGTGAAATTGAATTTTGACAAATGAAACTCTGAAGAAAACCCATTTACCTGTCCCGTGTTATTCCCAACATATCTATGATCGCAACATACTGACCTTGACTGGTTGACGTGAGATATCCTGTTTCAGCATCAGAACATTTTTGAAACTAGATGGCGCTAGTCACTATAATTTTATATTAAAACTAATGTCCGAAATGTTTTTTTTTTCCTTTTTACATTTATTAATATATATATTTTGTTTGTGCAAAATAAAATAATAATTTTGGGCGATACAATAGCATAATTATTTTTTTCAAAAACAGGAAATTTTTGTTAGCCAACGACAAAAATTCAACCTAGGACAACACGCAACAGAGAAAATTTTTGACACTGGATAGGTTAATTTCACCAAAAATGCATAGTGGATGTGGACATGACCAAGGCCAACAAAGTTTGCGAAGTTTGAATGATCACACTCAAAACCAGCAATACCAAAAAAGATTGGAGAATGAGAACAAGACCCGCCATAAGCATCAAACTGATCCTGCTTAGTAGTGAATCTCCAAGACATAGTCTGTCCCAAATACAGCTTTGCTGTTTTACTTGTATTCATTTAAACTGCTTGATGTATATTTTTCTTTTATATTACTGTACTTAGTATTTATGACTTGATGAAATTGTAATTTTCAATGTATATGTTGCATAAATATAAAATCATTACTAACCTCTTAGAACTGGTTCCATAAGCTGCAGAATTAACTACATCCTTTTTCACAGCTCTGAAAGTATTAAAAATTTTATCATAAAAATTAGAATTTATTATTTGTTGTTTATCAATATGTATATTAATATTTTGATTATAAAAATAATTGAGTAATTTATGAGGGCTATTTTTTAAATAAGGTCCGTTTTTTAGTAAGAAAAAAAAATACTGTAAATATCATTTTAAAATATTTTTTCCCATATTCTGCATACTTTTATCTACTTTTCTACATAATTTCCATTTTTGTTCAAACATTTGTCATACCACTCAAAAATTTTTTAAATTCCGATTTCAAAGAAATATGCCACCTGCCACTGGAAGACATTAGTCCACGACGCTTGTCTTGTATGGCACGACGGAGTTTTCTAAGGTTACACAATAAGCATCAGAATTGATTGTTGTGCCTCTTGGCATAAAATCCACTAACAAAGTTCCTTTCCTATCCCAAAAGACAGTTACCGTGATCTTTCATGCTGAAATCAAGTAACAGATCATATCTTACAATCGGCGGGTGACTCAATTTTCTTAAACATTATAAACTTCTACAGTTCAGCACGCAGACAGACGATATGGCTGCAAATGGCATCTAAACACATGCAAAGCATGCTGAAAGCAGATGCTCATGCACACTGCTGCAATCGCATGTTATTCTCACTCTCATTCACAAATGGTCCTTATTTAAAAAATAGCCCTCGTATATGTATTATGAATATAGGAAAAATACACACCATTAACAATAAATCAATATTTTCAATCAGATTAGTAGGCCATCATCAGGCTTCAAAAATAAGAAAACATCTGACTTGTTTTTGAAGTTTGACAATGATTTGTCAATCAGATTAATATTGTTTGCAATTAAACATGTTCACTGTAAATAGTGTACATTTTTTCTATATTTACATCAGGCTATAATAATGAAACAAATAACTAAATTTCAAGTAACTTGGCCTAGAGGCAGGTGTTAGACACCATCTCAATAAATTTAATAATTACAATTAAATTTATAGTGTAGTTCCTCACATGAACAAAATAGGAATAAAACTGTATATAAACTTTTGATTTATTGTAAATTATTTTTTTGTTTTGTTTTTGTATTTGGTTTGCTGGAATTCTTTGAATTTGTATTTCTTTCTATGCCTAGTCATCTTATATTTTCTAGTTCACTTGTATTTGATTTGTTCTGATGCCTGATGATCTTTTAAAATTACCAAAAATGTTTGCATTAATTAAATGTAATTTTCCTTGCTGCTGAAAGGTTTTCTTGGACTTCATTGTTACTTTGTTTAGCAGTTTGGCATGATTTAATATAGTTATTCAAATATTTTAGAAAAAGTTTATATATTTCTACACAATTAGCTGAAATATTTGAAAACTAATTCATTAATAATAAAATCAAAATTTACAGTATAGTCAGATAAAAAGACTATATAAAACTTAGCACTACATTGTTATACAAAAACTGCCAAATATTGTTCAATACAAAACATTTTTCATCCTCAGTGTGAGCTATTTTCAATGCACAGTTCATGTAAATAGAATGTAGAATAACAATATTCTAATTTTGTAAACATTCTATTTATTTTTAATTTACAAATCACAAATAAAAGTAGAGCACATTCATAAAATACATTCCAATACTTGTGGCGTAGTAAACACTAGTATTGTGTTTTATTCCAAAGACATGTGGCAAATTTTCCATCAAATTCCTTTATTAGTTGAGTCAATGTTTGATGAGTCTTGATTTGTTGATTTGTTTCAAAAAACAAATCAACAAATCTACAGAAACTAGAAATGGCAAGACTCATCAAACATCGACTCAACTAATAAAGGAATTTGATGGAAAATTTGCCATGTGTCTTTGGAATAAAACACAATACTAGTGTTTACTACGCCACAATTGTAAAACAGGACACAGTTTCAAAAAACAAATCAACATTCCAATACATTAAAAATATGTTCCAATTTTTTAAATATTCTATTTTGTTATTCTGCATTCGTGTATACAGTACTTCTTGTATGTCCAAACTGAGAATGTAAACATTTTGTATTAAACTAATTTTGGTAACCCTTGACTAAGGTTACCAAAATTAGTTTTTGTTTATTGAGCAGTTAGATAAAATTATTNACAATAATCGATACTAAGACCATTGTGAAAGGGGATGAATTACCATGTGAAAAGGAAGACAAAGGAAAATAGCTTAAGAATAAGTTTATGTACAAGTAAAATAAACATATAGAATAATTTACAAATTTGTTCACCAGATAGCATATACAGACACCCACAAACTCTCCAGGTTCGTCCGTACAACGAGTTTGCTATAGTACAGGTCCTTTTGGTAAAATCCAGACACGTGGGTCTCACAAAAGAAAACCAATTGTCTGGAAACGTCCACTACTGACAATTGATTTTTACCAACAAAACATTCTAATCACCCAGTAAATAGTTCAGCTGATGCAAACGGACTCTTTCACTTCTAGATGGTAATACAAGTCCGTGTAGGTATTGCTTCTGAGAGGCTCTGGACAGGTCCGAACCCTCACTAAAATTCACGTTAAAATAATTGTTTTAAAAAATATATATATATTAGTTAGAAATACATTTTTTATATGAAAACGCGATGCTAGACAATAGAAGACTTTCAAACAATAGAAGAATGTAAGTCCGTCGACCATTTCCAGTTGGAGATCGAATTAAACTTCGATTTTGACCTCTCCCGCGCCCCCGAAAGGTTTCGAATTGTTATCAGGTGACGACGGGAGACCAATCGGAAAGGAGAATCTGAGAGAAAACAGATAAAACCCTGGAAATTCGAGGACACGACGGCTTCTTCTCCCGAAAGTTCCAAGTGACGGATCTGTTGTTGTGTGTGTGTCTCTCACCCATCTTCGTCTCCATCTCCCGACCTCGGATCGACATCTTTCCATCAATGGAAGTCGACCGCATCATCCTGGAGTCATCGAGATGTGATGGAATTGTTCATTCTCAAACAAGGGACACTCCTTCAAAATGGGACTATCATGGAACCACAGGAGAGGAAGACCCAGAGGCCGCAGCCGCCGCAGAACTTCAAAGATCGCGGAAATCTTGTAAGCTTCTTTCGTGTTTAATAAACGATTGTGTTGTTTGTAAATGAAGCATCTATCTCTGACTCAACTGCTTCCACATGTCGTTGATTGTTACCGCTTGGCAGTCCAAACGGCAAGGGAGACGATGACGATATATATCACATATTATTGTTCATCGAGTAGTTTATTTGTCCCCTCTCAGCCCCCACACTTCTACCATTCTATGCAGTCACTCTGAACACCTTAACACACAAACACAAACGGAGGATCCCTTTTCCTTCACCTGGATGACTTCTCACCCGCCGGAAAAAGATGGTGTTACCAATCTGTGTTACTTTAAACACTCCTCACAGGCTGCCCCCTATACAACCCGAAAATAAATAAAAATTATTGTATATAGCCCAAAAACTTGCAACAGCACATTGTAAAAGGAGTGACAACAGATATGCAGTAGCAAGTGTAGAAAGAATTTGAGTACCAGGTGGATGTGTGCCTTGTGACATGAGGTATTGCATTAAGAAATTGAAATGTGCAAATGTGAACTCCCAAAGGTTACATGTACATTTCAAAATTAGAATGTTCTCAGAAAATAATTAACATAATTACAATAATTAAAAAGGGTGTCAATCTTTTTTGAAGAACCTATACAATGGTATTTCTGGATTATTTATATTAATGAAAGATTGCAATTCATCCAAGACTGCATATTACTCAATAAACAAAACTTACTCTAACACCTTGTAAACGTGCAGCCAAATTTATTAACTTTCTAACGTTTTCGGTCATGTTAAAAGACCTTTATCAAGAAAAAACTTTAAAATTTGAACGCAGTACATTTGCATAAACGAATAAGCTTTTTGAACATTTTTGAATGATATTCTATTGAACATTAGGTACGCTATCTAGCGATATTAGCCAATATTAGAGATTGATGAAGATGGTGCACCTAATGTTCAATAGAATATCGTTCAAAAAACATTCGAAAAGCTTATTCGTTTATGCAAAATGTACTGCGATCAAATTTTAAAGTTTTTTCTTGATAAAGGTCTTTTAACATGACCAAAAACGTTAGAAAGTTAATAAATTTGGCTGCACGTTTACAAGGTGTTAGAGTAAGTTTTGTTTATTAATGAAAGATTTTTTTTTTTAAAGCTCTGTCTAGTTATATAATATTCAAAATAGCTTTTTAAGAAAAAAAGAAAAAGAGCATGTTTTTTCTTTAACAATTAATTACATGAATATTAATTTAAAAACATTAAAAAAGATATACCAGTTATGTTCTACTTCCAGTTCTTTCACATCTTCTAGATCTCTGGAAAAAAAAATTATAGATGTAAATTGAAAATTTTAATTATTTCCAACATTTTTAGTAATTTATTTCTTTAAAATACACTTCAAAAATTTTCTAAAAATTGGTTGCAATCAAGGATCTGGAAACTGATTAAATTATTGAATAAAGACAATTCTTAAATTATTAAAACATATAATATTTAACTTTTACTGAAACTATAATTAATTAATTTATATAATATATATTACAACTTAATAATTGGAACTATTTTCAGTGTGAAGAAAGATGTATAGTTAACAAAGTTCATTTTCAGCAAAAATTTTTAGTCTAACACCTTAATTTCAGGTGCAGAATGGAAAGGAAATATTATTTTATATTGAAAATTAGTTTTATGCAATAAATAAACATTGTTACATGTTCAGATAAGCAAGTATATTCAAGAAACAACCAATACAAGCAATGAAATAAAAATATACACTGCTGGAAGTTTGAGAATAGTGTTTCATAATAGTCTACTGTGTCACTACCAGTGGCGTGCCGTCATTAGAAGCGTTGGAAGCGCCGCTTCCCTCGTATTCTCTAAAAAGTAAATAAATATTAATTTTAATTATATGAAAATAATCGCACAATATTTTATTATAACCGCATTATGTATCTTATTACAAATTTCTATACTACACGTGGAAAAAAAATTGCTATTGTATATTAGAATATTAGTGGCGGAGTGGAATCTCCTGTATTTTCAGATTACGAAAAGCCAGATTTGCGCATGCGCTTTACAGAGCACCAACCTCACCCGGTTTAGCCGGTGGAAGCCTACGACCTTGGGTGAAAGCTGC
>NW_019384569.1:101038-119467 GCF_000671375.1 Centruroides sculpturatus | reverse complement strand
TTTTTAATTTCATTTACATATTACATAGGAAATTTTAAAGAATGTTACAACAACTTACAGTACAAACTATTTCTATTTATCATAGACAAATACAATATGTTTACAATTTGTATATAATATACAAAGTTCATTTAGCAATTACATTGATATAAGACATAATGGAGCAATCAATAATTCTTTTCTAGAAGCATTTTCACATTCTTCCACTTGGCTGAAAGAACTTAGAAATATAACCTCCAGTTTTAGAAGGACGTGAGATTAACTATAAAACATTGGTTGATTTATTTCTCACACAGACTACATCTTGAAAAATCAAATTGACATGTTGCATTTAAAAACTATGAAATTTCTGATATGTGGTATGGTAAATAGTAATGGGTAGTTTCCTGAATCTTTTACACTAACAAGTAAGAATGCAAAACAATAATCTTAAATTTCCTATAAGTTCATATAGTCTGGAGTTTAATTACTAAATTTTTAAGTAAAATGTTGAACTTCATATTTAGTAATGCTCACTCAAACAATTGAAATTTAAGAGAGAGAAATTTATCATTTCTGTTTATCTTTTAGCTAATTTTAATCAACCTAACTAGGAGTGTGACATGAAAATATGATTGATAGTAAAAAGGACATTATGCAGATTGAAGAAATTAGTTTTTCTTCAATCTGCATAACCTTAGACTAAATGGTACTACCCTAATAATTGAATATACATTATAAATAAAACAAAGAAAATAGAGACCAGAATACTTATTCTGAGTTGTATCATTAAGCTAACGAATATGATAAAACCAGTTTCTGTCGGAACCACATGATTGGCATTTAATCAGCTGTGAAAGTGCTATTCTGTGCCGTATGTTTTATTTTTGGTTCCTCTAGCCATGTGTGATAGCTTTTCCTATCAATTATTCTCAAACTATTCTACAAACAGCTTGAGAAGACACTCAGACTTGCAAAGAGTCTGAGTGTTTTCTCATCAAAATAATAATGGAAGAATTCAATGCCAAAGTTAGAAATGGCAGAGTTACTACTGACAGTAGGTGACTATGGACTAGGCGAAAGAAATGAACATGGAGATATGCTTGTTGAATTTGCAGAACACCATGACCTATGTATCACAAACACATGGTTCAAACAACATCCACGAAGACTGTACACATGGAAAAGTCCTCAAGACAGAGAAAACAGAATAGTACGAAATCAAATAGATTTCATCCTGATCAACAAATGATACAGAAACTCAATTCTCAATGTTAAAACAAGGCCTTCAGATGACTGCTACACTGGTCATAATTTACTCCATGCCAGATGTGCCATTCATTAAAGAAAATTACAAAAAAATGTCAAGAAGTTACATTACAACCTTGACAAACTGAAAATATGCGAGATCAGGCAACATTTCAGTGAGGCGGTTACAAAAGAAATTCAAGATAAAGACATACCCTCTATAGAGAAACACTGGGAAAACATAAAAAGTGCAATGAAGATTGCTGCCTGTACCCTATTTAACAAAAAAGGAAAAAGAGCGGAAGAACCCTTGGATCCTAGAGAACATTTTGACACTGATGGGTAAGTGCAGAAAGTTTAAGAACCGAAACCCTGGACAATACAAAAAAACTTCATCAAATGATCAAGTAGGGATGTGCGAAAGCTAAAGAAAAGTGGTTCAAAGAGAAATGTGAAAGAATAGAGGAGCACGAGAAAAAGCACCATACCAGAGAAGTCCATAGAATCATCAAAGAAACCATGAAGGAACTGAAGAAAACAAAGAAGGAAGTAACAAATTTAATAGACCAACAGAACAAAATGAAATGTGGAAAAGAAGAAAGAGTTAAAACTTGGGCAGAATACATCAAAATTTTGTTTGGGGATCATGACAGACATCCCCAGGTTCATTCAAGAGAAGGAGATACTGCCCCTCCTATTATACTAAGAGAATTAGAATGTGCCATGGGCTCCATGAGATGTGGAAAAACTCCTGGTGAAGATGACATCCCAGCTGAGCTCCTAAAATTTTGGACACATTTGCAAAACTATCTATTGCTACTAGATCTTTTTAATAAAATCTACAAAGATGGACAGCTACCACACGACTTCAAAAGATCCATTTTCATTCCAATCCCAAAGAGGCATAATGCCAAGCGATGTGATCAATTCTGAACCATAAGTCTAATGAGCCCTAGCCTAAAACTCTTACTAAAAATTATAGGATATCAAGTAAGAAACAAAACAAAAGCTCAGTTAGGACCATTGCAATTTGGGTTTAGGCCTGGAATGGGCACTGTTTGCTGTGAGAATTTTATCGGAAAGAGCCATAGAAATGCAAAGGAAAATACATTTCTTTCTTCAACTTTGAAAAAGCTTTTGACAAAGTACAACACCCACTTTTAATGGAAACATTAAAGAGAGTCAATCTGGACACAAATGACTATAAACTGATTGGCAACCTGTACTGGCACCAGACTGCCACAGTTAGGCTGGACGACATAGAAACAGCACCATGCCAGATAGAAAAAAGAGTTAGACAGGGATGTGTATTATCACCCATACTTTTTAATGTCTTCTCCGAACAGATAACACTGGAATGTTTCTGCAGGGATTTGGGAATCAAGGTCGGAGGAGTGAATATCAATAACATCTGGTACGCCGACGATTTTGCATGCATTGCCACATCCGCGACGGAGTTCCAACAGATATGAGGGCTATTTTTTAAATAAGGTCCGTTTTATAATAAGAAGAAAAATACTGTAAATTTAATCATTAAAATATATTTTTTCCCATATTCTACATACTTTTATCTACTTTTCTACATAATTTCCATTTTTGTTCAAACATTTGTCATACCACTCAAAAATTTTTTAAATTCCGATTTCAAAGAAATATGCCACCTGCCACTGGAAGACATTAGTCCACGACGCTTGTCTTGTATGGCACGACGGAGTTTTCTAAGGTTACACAATAAGCATCAGAATTGATTGTTGTGCCTCTTGGCATAAAATCCACTAACAAAGTTCCTTTCCTATCCCAAAAGACAGTTACCGTGATCTTTCATGCTGAAATCAAGTAACAGATCATATCTTACAATAGGCGGGTGACTCAATTTTCTTAAACATTATAAACTTCTACAGTTCAGCACGCAGACAGACGATATGGCTGCAAATGGCATCTAAACACATGCAAAGCATGCTGAAAGCAGATGCTCATGCACACTGCTGCAATCGCATGTTATTCTCACTCTCATTCACAAATGGTCCTTATTTAAAAAATAGCCCTCGTATATGTATTATGAATATAGGAAAAATACACACCATTAACAATAAATCAATATTTTCAATCAGATTAGTAGGCCATCATCAGGCTTCAAAAATAAGAAAACATCTGACTTGTTTTTGAAGTTTGACAATGATTTGTCAATCAGATTAATATTGTTTGCAATTAAACATGTTCACTGTAAATAGTGTACATTTTTTCTATATTTACATCAGGCTATAATAATGAAACAAATAACTAAATTTCAAGTAACTTGGCCTAGAGGCAGGTGTTAGACACCATCTCAATAAATTTAATAATTACAATTAAATTTATAGTGTAGTTCCTCACATGAACAAAATAGGAATAAAACTGTATATAAACTTTTGATTTATTGTAAATTATTTTTTTGTTTTGTTTTTGTATTTGGTTTGCTGGAATTCTTTGAATTTGTATTTCTTTCTATGCCTAGTCATCTTATATTTTCTAGTTCACTTGTATTTGATTTGTTCTGATGCCTGATGATCTTTTAAAATTACCAAAAATGTTTGCATTAATTAAATGTAATTTTCCTTGCTGCTGAAAGGTTTTCTTGGACTTCATTGTTACTTTGTTTAGCAGTTTGGCATGATTTAATATAGTTATTCAAATATTTTAGAAAAAGTTTATATATTTCTACACAATTAGCTGAAATATTTGAAAACTAATTCATTAATAATAAAATCAAAATTTACAGTATAGTCAGATAAAAAGACTATATAAAACTTAGCACTACATTGTTATACAAAAACTGCCAAATATTGTTCAATACAAAACATTTTTCATCCTCAGTGTGAGCTATTTTCAATGCACAGTTCATGTAAATAGAATGTAGAATAACAATATTCTAATTTTGTAAACATTCTATTTATTTTTAATTTACAAATCACAAATAAAAGTAGAGCACATTCATAAAATACATTCCAATACTTGTGGCGTAGTAAACACTAGTATTGTGTTTTATTCCAAAGACATGTGGCAAATTTTCCATCAAATTCCTTTATTAGTTGAGTCAATGTTTGATGAGTCTTGATTTGTTGATTTGTTTCAAAAAACAAATCAACAAATCTACAGAAACTAGAAATGGCAAGACTCATCAAACATCGACTCAACTAATAAAGGAATTTGATGGAAAATTTGCCATGTGTCTTTGGAATAAAACACAATACTAGTGTTTACTACGCCACAATTGTAAAACAGGACACAGTTTCAAAAAACAAATCAACATTCCAATACATTAAAAATATGTTCCAATTTTTTAAATATTCTATTTTGTTATTCTGCATTCGTGTATACAGTACTTCTTGTATGTCCAAACTGAGAATGTAAACATTTTGTATTAAACTAATTTTGGTAACCCTTGACTAAGGTTACCAAAATTAGTTTTTGTTTATTGAGCAGTTAGATAAAATTATTATAATTTAATTTTATAATTAGAAAATTTAATTTTTAATTACTTCTGTTTAGAATTCTTCGCAGATGATTTCTTGTTTTGTGAACTAAGGAAAAACAAATTAATTAAATATAATTTTATATTTTACTAAATTATTTACAAAATAAATATTTTTTGTAATTCAAACCTCTTTTTTACATCATTAAAATTAGTTTAAGCTAAAGATTTCTCTATATATAATTAATATGTTACAAAATTTACATGTATCAAATTATTTTTTATATTTCTATAAATTACAATAAAGATTATTTTACTTCCAAAACTAACACATTTAATATCAATTATAATCCATTCAGAATCTACTAATATGATAAAATATTACTAATTGAGATTCATTTATTAAATTTGAATTTCCTTTCATCATGGAGCAGTAGCACTCTATAGTAGAGCTCAGCCACTTTAACATTAAAGCCCCACTGTAAAGCTTTAATGTTAAAGTGCCAACTTCAACCCTTAATATCTCCAAGACCAATGAACTGATTTCTATGAAATTTAAAATATTTAGTGCCCATGATGAGTATTATGGACGTCTTAAATATTGAATAAATTCACTTAATTTTTTTGGACTTATGCAATTAGCATTTCTCCTCCTAAATTTTCAATGAAAGAGAATAGCGACACCACACTAACAAACAACCAGACTCTGTGTACGTTTAATAGCTCTTGAGAGCTGACCACATCCTAGGTACCCATTTTAAAGTTTTATTTAAAAAAATTGAGTATTTATAAAATAATAGCCCATATTTTAAACTTTAACATATTATTGGACAATCAGCTATCATGTTACATGATGTAGTACAGGCTATCAAATGATTCTGTTTTGCAACTTCTTTTAATCTATTACAGGCGTAATGATTTAAAAATAGAATATTTACAAAATGTCTCATTTTACTTTTCCTTGTTATGTACACAACAGCTGGGAAAGTATTAAATTGTGTCAAATTTGATCCTTTGGAGTTTTGCAAATTTCCACATTTTGAGACCTCCTGAACTCAAAAAATAAAAAAAAACTGGAAAAATTTTACATGCATATGTACTGTACATACGTGTGTGCACGCGCACATGCATGTTGTCGCTATTTTGCTTAATATCTCAGTTTGGGTAAATGATGGTTAAGGAATGAAATTTAGCATGGAGGCTTGTATATAAGGGGCATTTTTACTATTAAATTTTGGTAAAGGTCAAGAGGGTAGGGAGATAGAGATAAGTCATATGTCATATCTCTGTTGAGATATGATATATGACTTCCCTATATCTCCCCACCTTAATTAAGATTTTAAATAAGACTTAATAAACATTTTACTTATTATTAACATTTTCAATTTTTCACAAAACTCATCATCTCTACCTTCAAAATTAAGTGTTTTGCCATTTTATAATAATTAAAAATATAATAAGTTTTTTTTTATAACAAACAAAATCTCATTTGAACGAATTAAAACATTTTTTTAAAATGCGAATTCAATAAAATTGCCACCTTATGTGATTACTAATTCATAAGTGATATAGAAATAAAACATACAACACAATATAAATAAAAAAATAAATTTTAATTAAGAAAATATTTTTGGAAAATTTCCTAGTGTTTCTTTTCTTTTTACTTTAGGGGTGTCAGTACCCTTTGACCCACCCTCTAAGTGCACTACTGGTAAAAGCTATTCTTTAACAGACAAGAAAGTTATGCAACTCATTGCTGGATTTTTTTTAAATTTTGACATATTATTAGTCAATCAGTTATGTCACACATGACTGTCAGGTGAATATAGAATTATCATGAAAACTGTTCTAGTATGAAGTTATTGATGACTGAAAAATACTTCAAATCTCATAACATAAAGAACTGTGGAACCAGCTTGAAAGTAAAGCTTAGCAAAAACATCTAAGTAAAGAAAACTTTTGTTTCCTTTGAAAAAGATGTGGCATAAAAATACTGGAAGCATATTTGACAGTAAGACTCAACATGTGAATAAAGTACATATCACACAGATTACAACTGAAGGAAGTTTTGGATGAAGCAATGTCACGATGATGATAAATCAGGAAAACAAGCATCATCACAAAAAGGCTTCGAGCATTACTTTGTGTCTTAAAGTTTCTTCACTGATATTGTTCATGTTAGGCCAAATTATTGTAGATGTAAAACTAAGGCACTAAGCAAAGGTCAAAGTCTTTTTATGATGATGTGTTCCTGATTTACTGTTGTGATAACATTGCTTCCTTCAAAACTTCCTGTAGTTGTATGTGTTACATGCACTTTTTTTCACATATTGAATCTTAGTGTCAAATATGCTTCCAGTATTCTTATGCCACAACGTTTTCAAAGAAAACAAAAGTTTTCTTTACTTAGATGTTTTTGCTGAGCTTTATTTCTCAAGCTGGTTCCACCAGTTTTTACGAGATAATATAATTATTATTACCAGTAAGTTAATTTGTTTTATTTTTAATTATTATTACCTTATATTAACTTATTTTGAATATACAATTTTTAGTTAATACAATTATATATAAAATTACTTACTTTTTATGCTTATTTTTCCCCATTTTTAAAAATGTTATATATAAGTAAGTTGGCAGTAATTTTCTTTAAAATTTTCTGGAAAAAAAAAATGTGATTATATATTTGATTTAATCATATTAAATTTGATAATTAGTTTTTAAAAAATTGTTTTTCACCCTTTATCAAAATATTATTTTTTAATATATTACATGGTTTTAGGACACATGAAAACTCATAGTTAATCCTAAAAATCCTTTGCTATTAAAATCCTAATAAGTTATTAAAAGATTAGAAAACTAACATTCAGATAAAACTCAAATATTGTGGAGTACTAATCATCAATATATTAATCCTACTCTTTTATATAATATAATTATTTAAATCTTCTGAAACCGTGTTGTCTTACTGTTCTGAAACCGTGTTGATTCACTAACACAACGTGTGTTTCTATTTCAACACTTGGCGGTATTCCATCTTTATTTAGTTGATACAGTTACAGGTACAATAACACGTTTCGGGCACTGCCCCTCCTCAGTCAACTAAATATCAAAAGATTTTTCCTATTATAGCTTAACATAGAAATTATTTTAATATTAAATCAATAATTCTTTTCGCGTGATGTATTTTTTTGTGTTGAAAAAGTGCTTATGGTACATCACGTGAAAAGAATTATTGATTTAATATTAGAATAATTTCTATGTTAAGCTATAATAGGAAAATGAATTTATGTATAATCTTTTGATATTTAGTTGACTGAGGAGGGGCAGTGCCCAAAACATGTTATTGTAGCAGTAACTGTATCAACTAAATAAAGATGGAATAACTCCAAGTGTTGAAATAGAAACACACCTTGTGTTAGTGAATCAAATAATATAATTATGTTTTACAGTAGTTCTATTCTTGTACTACAGCAGAAGCTCCCATATTCATGCATTTTGCATACAGTATTTGCAGTTCAGTACAGGCATACCCCAGGTTATGACCACCTAACAATAAAACAAACCATAGATACAACAGTCATATATTTGTACCCCTCCCCTGATCAGACTAAGCAATCCCCATCAATATGATGCTTCATCCATTTCAAGTGTTACCACCTGTCAAGTTTTTGCATCGTATGTCTGGATGCCGAGTTGAAGACCAAGTATGTCTGGATTTTAAGAAAATTTGACAAATTGTCATAAACTATATTATTCAAAAATAATTAATTAATTTTACACAATGTAAAATCAACTATTGGCAAGTGCCAAATCCGACAGAGGGCGCTGTTTTTGAGCCAAGATGGCTGCCGAAACAGGTAAGGAGCCGACCACGTGTTTGTTCAGTGCCTGAGCTGATTCAGTTTCTATCGGTGGCGACTATTGCGAGGACCAAATGAAGAACGAATCATTGAATTTATGTCAAATTCTAGAGTATATCGGCGACAGGAAACGTTGTCTTGTAGAAGGTGAAGCTGTTTTGGATGCGGACACATTGTATTTTGTGGATTAAACTCTAACAACAACACCGAAGTTCATGCTGTTGCTTTAATGTTGCAATCTCAGATATTGGCATTTTAATACATCTTAATTACAGGGAGAATGCACGTGCAAAGCGGAGCTGTCTGGTTTTTGTAAACATGTGATAGCATGTTTATTACACGTTAACAGGTGAGAAGTATTTAAATATTTTAAGCAGTATACACCATGTTCCAATATAAAAACAAAGTTTTATTTATCATAATAGTTAAAATTAGTGCCAATCTGAAGGCTGCCCTGCTGAGTCATTCAGCACTTATACAACATAGGCCAGTCAAAAGTTTGGTTGTGTAGCACACACATAACATAATGTGTGTGTGTGTGTGTACGTTACATATATCCAAAACGGCTTCACGTTCTACAAGACAACGTTTCCTGTCGCCGATATAGTCTAGAATTTGACATAAATTCAATGATTTGTTCTTCATTTGGTCCTCTCGCAGTAGTCGCCATCGATAGAAACTGAATCGGCTCAGGCACTGAACAAACACGTGGTCGGCTCCTTACCTGTTTCAGCAGCCATCTTGGCTCAAAAACAGCGCCCTCTGTCGGATTTGGCGCTTGCCAATAGTCTATTATTCAAAAATGTGCACTTTACCACTTGGCACATATCAGTCGTTGGGGATGCACTATATCCTCACCATGTTTGATCAAAATCAGTGACCCCCAACGCCAAGCCATTCCCTCATAAGACAATATTAAAATGCTAGATTGTTTACAGGGAGAAAGCACTATAGTTGCTTGCCCCTTTGTCATAATATCATCATAGCTGAATCAACTATATGTTAAGAAACTATATATACAGTATAGATATATATTAGTAATGTAATAGCATCTTCCAAGGAAGCAAAAATTTCAAAGATCATCAAAGATTGAACCAAGAAAAAAATAATCCATGCACTTTGTTAAAATGAAAGAAAAACAACAGTTTCTTTACAGCGGTAGCAGATAACTGAGAATTATTTATATAAATATTTGCCCCTCTGCTGATGTAAAAACATTGTTTAAATGCTGAATATTACACCACTAAATTAAGATGATCTAAATATATAAAATTACTTGTCTAAATATATAAAATTACAGTTATAATACATCATGAAAACACACACTAAGAAAGAATTTTTCAAAATTCCCCATGTGGGAGAGAGGGAAAGGATTAAGGCTTAACCTGAATGGCTTCTACTGTACTATTTTAGATGAAATTTCTTGTTTTCAACTATGTTCAGTCTTCATTGAGTACTTAGGTATATTAAACTGATTACTTTTCAGACATTGTTATAAGTATTTTTATATATTTCGATTTTTTAACCAAATGTTCGAACTGTTTCAAATTCAAATTTGTTATTGCATATTGGTTCGATTATAGAATGATTGTAAATGTTCCAAAAAATCAATCAAATTGAAAACAGTTCATTTGATTCTCAGCGGTGTTATATAACAATTACTATGGTTGTTGAAATACTGAATATAAATGGGGTTTGCTTGCAAAAAATGAACGGGCAAAGTCGCAGGTAACAGCTACATACATAAACATGATAACTGAGATGTTAAGTTAGTTCATAATGGGTCGTGGATAGCAATAATATATCCTTATAAACAAAATACAAGAAGTTTATTAAAAACAACAAAACACATACAAAAAATACTTCACAAGACCCAGGATGTGTTTTGTTTTTTTTTAATAAACTTCTTGTTTGGTTTATTCTTATTTAATAAACTTATTGTTCAATTGAAATCCCCACAAGACCCAGGATGTCAATCCTGGGTCTTCGGGGATTTCCAATGGGGATTTCAACCAAACAATAAATCAGCCCAACAAACTCATCTTGGACTATGACTAATAACCAAAAATAACAAACTCAAAATTGACAATACACAACCATATTAATATATCTAATCTTATCCTATGTATTAACATTAGACTAAAATTAAGAATTATTACCAAATTTAAAGCTAGTCAAACCAGTACCAGAAGATGGCAACAACTTAGACGACACTGTGAAAAAACAGTCCTGCATGATAATGAGTAGAAATGTCCTAGTTGGAGAAGTTGCAGTTGTTCGTTACTGAGAGATAGTAAGGTCTGCAAACAAACGTTACTAATAGTGATACATAAAACAGATATACAAACAAAATATCCTTTATTTCTCTCCGAACTAGATCTTTTAGTACAGATCCCAACTTTACAGATTTAATATTACTATTAAACAAAAGGGTAGTTGATGTGAGATGTTAAGTTATTGTCCTCCCATGTGCATGTGAACAACGCATGCATAACATACAGTATGAACCCGACCAACTTACAACTAATCTTATACCTATCTTAAACCTAAGAGAAAGAGGGAAAACAGACTTAGGAAAGTACGTCAGGTAGACAGAATAAGGTAGAAAATATCCAGGTTGGTAGTAAATATTTAGTTGGTAGGTACAAATGTGGAAGGTGTCTCCTCAATAATATGCTTTCAAATGTCTTCCTCCTTTGCGAACTTGGTGCCTTGGAGATCTCCAGTCACACTCGCTTCCTTAAGATCTTTCTTCGTTTTAGTTCTTTGACCCCTACGCTTCACAGTCTCCTTTGTGACTATTCTCAAAGTTGTAGCACTGCCTTGTCTTGCTGTCTGCTTCAAGATCTCAACCAAGAATGGTCCTTCCTTTTGCTGTTTTGCCTTAGGTCTTTTCCTTTCTTTTGTTTCCCCCAAAGTTCAGGGAAGCAATAGTTTCCTTACCCTTTTATTCTACCAATAGTTCTGAGTATGGATAATCCCTCCTTAAGGTAATAAGATTTAAGACAGAAGCTTCTAGAAGGAAGTTATGACAAAAAGGAAGAATCAAATATAAAAAAAAATATAATATAACTAAATACATATAACCTTATGGCCGACGACTACAAAGTATTCATATCAAAAAAAGACAATCCAATCTCAAATAACAAGTTGAAAGTTAGAATCTCATTGCAAGATTTCACTTATCTAGTTCTCAAGGATGATCCTTTGTCTTTGTCCTCCAAGTGTTGGTTATGGTTCTGAAGACCTTAATGCTCCATGCTTTCCTTCAACGACCTTCTTATCTGGACCACAGAAGTCTTCTCTTTCTAAGAGGGATCTCACATCCAACCTGGTTCATCTCTCATCCAAAAGTAAAGTTCTATTTCCTCCGCTTCCTGGGACTACTTCCAAAATTCATCTCACTGGTCTTCCCCAATTGAATAGGAAAGGGGGCAACTCCAGAGTTGAAGTTACACAAAGAAACAGGAATGACAAGCTATTCCAAGACCAGAAATACAGGGGGTTGACAAAAAACATACAAAGAAAAAAGTACACAAGTACAGTACAAGAAATATTGTCACACTGGAGGCATGTAACATTTGCAGACAAAAGAAAATTTAACAGCTTTGGTTCCAATGATTAAACTATTGGAACCAAAGCTGGTTATATTATGGTTTAACCATAATATAAAGGAGGCCAAATTGAACTGAATAAGGAAAACCTCGTGCCAAGAATAAAATATGGAGGATGTGAGCTTTTATGGTAGCCTCTGGAGCTGGAAGACTTGTGTTTATTGATGGAAATATGAGTGGAGAAGAATATTTAAACAAAATAAAGAGACTTTCACAGAAAAACAACGTATCTCAAATTTACCTTCCATTTTTATCAGGATAATGATCTTATAAAGTCTTACACAAGTCTTATAAAGTTTGACATTGGCTGCTGTACAGTTGCCAAAAGTGGTTGAGACACCAGCAGTGTCTTCCAACCTAAATGAAATTGAACATTTATGTAATAAATTAGATAAAAACGTTCAGAAACATAACATAGCAATAAGTTGGAAATAAAATGAAAAGTGGTCTCAAGCATGAATGATCAAAAATTGAAAAAACTATTAAAATCAATAAAACACAGGTTGAAAGCTGTGTTGAAAAGAAAATGAAATCTAACAAGTTGATTGAGATATTTACTGCTGTGTATAACTAGTTTTTAATCATCAATATCAAGATATATATTATAAAGGTAAGCATACAATGTGTGTGCTGCTAAAACTCAAAAACAAGTCCCGGTAAATCAAGGGAGTTATATGGTGTGGTAGCCCTCTATCCCCCATCCATGAAAAAGGTTCCCGTTTTTACCTGAAGGGCATGCTGTTGAAGATATAAGGGCTGGAAGTTTCGCCCTCTAGAAATTTCTAGAACAGTCCAGAACATTCAAGAGTATTCCACAACATTCTGGGATGTTGAATGGTTAGGAGTTGAAAGTTGAAATTTGGTACACGGTTAGGGTGTCACGAGAACGCGCACACTAAGAAGGGATTTTTCGAAATTCCTCCCCACGGGGAGAGGGACAGGATTAAGGCTTAACACTTCCATCAACAATGGAAGTGTCAAGTAACAATGGAAGTATTACTTAACAATGGAATTGTTAAGAGAAAGCTGACGTGCAAGACGCAGATGCAGTTTTTTTCGTTTTTGCGAGAAATCGAACATATATTTATACCCATCTAAAAATTCTCTAATTAGTATGGAAACAGGGAGACCCAATTCTTGCATTCTGTTAAAATGGGTAAGGTTGACTATAACATAATAATCTTAATCTTTGCTATTGTTACTTTTGCTCAAGCAATGCTGGGCTTATCTGCTAGTGTGCAATAAAAGATATATGTCAGATATTTGATCCAATGACTTTTTTAGCTAGATTTTGTTTCTCTACATTTTTTTAGACTGAAATCTTTAATTAACTGAAATATATATTTGTTTTTATCTTCACGACTAGGTGCATAAATATGATATAATTTTGCTTCTTCTTACAAACCAAATAAACAGATTATTAACAATATGTGCTTAAATTAAAAGTTCTTATTATAATTCTTCGCTACATTCGTCGCCAATGTCTTTTGTGAGTCATTGTATGTTTCATTTTTGTTATCCATTGCTTTGCATTTTCCATTGGTTTCCTATAAATTTTGTAATTGCTCAGGTTTATTTTGAGTTGTACAAATATCAATTATTTATTGTGAATTTTTTATTAATTGTTCTTGAATATTGATTACTTTAGCTGTAATTGATTACAGTGGGTGATCAGTTAACAAACATAGTCCATTCCAACACTTTGTTCGCTATCTGATTATCAATTTACCGTAGGTTTTTATGGGAATTTGATTAATTTGTTCTGGAGACCCCAAAAAATAAAAAATATACACTTTCTTACTATGTTTATTCATATGTAATAATAAAAATATATATATAAAAGGTCTGTTCAAAAAATACGCGAACTGACGTCATAAAACAAAATGTACTTTATGTAGTTATATGTTATATGTCTGTTATATGTCTTATATAAGTTATATATAAGTTATATGTCTGTGTCCGCTTCAAAGTACTCTCCTTCCCAACACATACACTTATTCCAATGGTGTTTCACTTGTTGAAACAATCCTGGTTCTCTTCTTTTGCAATGTCTTTCTGTGTCTTCACCGCATTTGCCTTAATCTCAGGAATTGTTTCAAATCTTCTTCCTTTCAAAGGTCTTTTGAGTTTGGGGAAAAAGAAAAAGTCACAAGGAGCAAGATCAGGTGAGTAGGGTGGTGGGGAAGAACAGTGATTGAGTGTTTTGCCAAAAACTCATGAGTTCTGAAGGCTAAATGGGCTGGAGCATTGTCATGATGGAGAAACCAATCGCCATTCCTCCACATCTCTGGCCTTTTGCGACATATGGTGTCAGACTGTTGAAGTTCTGAAACTCAGACGTTTCAGAACTTCAACATAGTAAGTCTGGTTCACTGAGGAGTCTTGTGGGAGGTACTCATGGTGAACGACACTCTTAGCATCGAAGAAAACAGTCAGCATTACCTTGACATTGGATCGAATTTGGAGAGCTTTTTTGGGTCTGGGGGACCACTTGAAACATGCCGTACGCTTCATGGCAACATCACCGTAAGCCATGTTGAGCATAGCAAATGTTTCAGTTGCAGATTTTCCAAGTTTAACACAAAATTCCACAGCAAGTTATTGCTCCATCAGGTCATTCATTCTGAAATCCAATAAACGAAAAAAATCGCACTTCACTAAAAACCGCGTAGCTAATCAACAAATAAAGATATCTGTAATCGGAAAACGGCTTTATCACAAGACGATCTGTACAAAATTATACTATGGCGAAATGCATATGGATAAAATTAATAAAATGATGATTGTTCCTTGCTACTTGTTTGGGCTCATAGAATCCTCGAAGTCGGAAATAGAAAGAGTATAATTTTTACTTGTTTTTTAACTAAAATTTTTTATTTTTAGTGTGTTAATATTATCACCGATCCCATTGGTTTTAATAATTGAATTTATATTTGGATCTGTACAAGCCTAGTGACATTAAGCTGATTCCCCTGGAACCAACTGGAGCCGAGCAATTCAAACAATCCGCGTATTTTTTGAACAGACCTTGTACACAGTCTTGCATTTTTATTAGTCATGTGTTTTCCATTTGTGGGGGTTAAAGAATCTGTCTAATGTCAATTGCTTTTCTCTCTTCTTTAGGATTTTTCAGAAGCAATTAATAGCATTGTAATTAGGGTTTCTCAAATGAGATCCTGGGATCCCAGTTGTTTTTTTAACCCGGGAAATCCTACAAATTTTTTAAAAGTTCACTTTTTTTTTTATTTTGTGTTAAGAATGAGGAAATTTTGCAAATAGAAAGTATAATTAACTCACAAACTGTCAGAATACATTTGTATTTATTAATTTTAAACATACTTATTAGTTTTTTTAATATTTCTTTGTTATGGCACGTAATGGTCAATAATGAGTACATAGCTTATTTGTGGCAGGACTCTGAAAATTCTTTACTTATCAGAACCTGTAATATCTGGAATAATTGTGTTTATGCTGTCTTAATTTTTAACCATGCCTGGTAACTTCAATAACTGCATAACACCAGGTTGTACAAATTGGGCAAGGATACAAATGAGTATAAAGTCTGAAATTTTGCTTCATAAACCTGATTATTAAAGCCAAACGAATTGCAGAATTATCAGGCTATAAGCTTGATGCCGTTATTAAAGCAGCTGAGGTAGACAAATCAAAAATACTAGACAGCAAAAGAAGTACTACAATATCAAAAACAAACTCGAAATCTTTCAGACTACAAGTGAAAAAAACATAGCATCTGTCTTCTCTTAAATGCATTAAAGATGATTCCACTAACATCAATTAAATCTGAATGGGCATTCTTAGTAGCAGAACTTTTCATTACTAAAATAAGAATCAGATTGACTGATCAGAGTATTGACCATCTTTGCTTTTTAAAATCTTATTATAAAAATTTACAATATTTTGTATTATAGTTTATTTAAAAAACAAAAATTACCTTTTAAGTGAGAAGTCTAAGTTCATTTTTTTTAAATTTTAAACTGAAAGCATTTTTTGTTATTGTATGCAGTTTCCAGCAAACTTCAATAAATTTTTTCTATTTGTGAAAATTTCTACATAATTCAAAGGTAATTTTTAATATGTATCTTACACAGCATTATTAATATGATTTTGGAGGTTGCAGAACGTATTAAATTACTTTAAAAAATGAAAAATAATTATATCATTTGATTTCATGATATTTTGTATATCTTAAAAATAATTAATTCTATCCTGGGATTCCAGGAAACAGTTCACTTTTATCCTGGAATCCCAGAACAAGCAAAAGACCGGGAAATGAACGACCCTAATTGTAATTGTAGAGATCCCTAATCCTATTAACCTCAACCTGGTTTGAATGCTATTCTAAGACCGTTGTTCTGACATCCTCCCACTTCTTCAAAAGATGCTTAATAGCAGATATTGGCATTAATCCTCTTTATCAGAAGAAAACATATCTCACCGAGTTTCTTGGTGTTCTTCTGTCATCAGATTTGTTTCAGGTTCTATTATGAGCTCTTCAATGTTCTTTATTTCTCAGATGTGATTTTTGTTACTCCTTTAGTTTCTTGAGTCTTCTTTATACTGTATCTTTCTTAGGTAAGATTGAACTGTGGCCTACTGTAGACCTGTTCAAGCCATACTGCCCAGCAACAACAGACATCAGACATCTTCTGCCCACTCTCTACCTTTGCTATTATACTCTCACCTTTTGAAAACAAAAACAGACAGAAAACTTAATGAGTGCCTGCCCTAAAGTCTCGCGAATACTATAAAAAAATTGTTTCTGTCAGAAAAATAAAAGGCAGGAATTACAAGGGAGAGTTTCAAAGTTTGGAGAAATACTATCCGATCGGTATATATGGGTTGAGCGTCGATGTCAACGTCTCCCACACTCCAAAAACTTCCGAATTGTTGCCTGAAGACACGGGAAGACCAATCGGTATTCATTATTTTACATCGCTTCTTCTTGTGTTTGTTTCTTGAGGTGTTCATTGTCAGAATATAAAAAATTTTTTGCAAAAGTGTTCACTACCCGATTTGTTCATTAACCGATCACCCACTGTACTTTAATTATTATATTTTCTCCTTCCTGTTTTGTTTTGTGCATTTGTTCTGTGATGCTGAAAGTATATGCACAATAAGCAGTTTAATAATTCCTTTTTAAATTTCTTTCATTATTGTTGTTGACGATTATTTATATTTAGTTCTTTTTTTGCCAGTTATGGACAAAATTCTAAATTGTAGTTCTTGTAAATATATTTTGTTTTGGAAGATCCTCCCTGTTTAGTGTATTAAAAATTCAGTCATTTTGATAATTCATGTAACAGTTCTTATATATCCTTGTTGTATATTCTTGTTTATAAACTGCTATTTGCTTACCTTCTGTTTAAATTGTTCAATTTCTGTTTAATGATAAAATGATAAATGGCTTTTGTTGCAACACACGTAGTTTTGGTTTTGTTTTTTCTACAACTACCACTTTTCGGCTTCTATCTGTAATGCCGAAATTATACAGTAGTTACGATTACCCCGACAACAAAGAATGCTCGACATTAATACTCTTCACGGTCTCTACGTCAACTGCACCCCGTAAGTCGGTAACAAAGATGACAAAGTTACAACAAGGAAAGAGACATAATCAACTTTACTCAGTTTTTCTCTCACTAGAAATTTGTGCCCCCTGGCACTCTAAATAACCAATAAAACGTCTAACAGAAACATGCAAAATTTAAAACAAAACAAATAGAATATTCTGGAGCTAGTTAACAATACCATTTGATTAATCCAATAATTTCAACATTATTTTTCGTTTAGATTGTAGAGAGTACCAGATTTATTGAACTCCTTAGGTGAAACGAAACCAAAACTGATACCAAAACTTAACGGCGATTTTACGTAACGTAGTGTAAACAAACATCATTCTAGTCTTAAAAATAAAGAACTTCCGTTGAACTTAATAAACACTTACACTTTTTCAAATCTGGCCATAAAATATAAATTTTTTCTCCAACAAAGTTCTATCAAAACTGAACAGGTGACACTCTCATGACAACACCCGTCAGGTAGCTGACAAACAGCGGAAGTGATTATATCACAGCTGATGTTATATATACCACGTGGTATATATATATACCACGTGATGTATACATCAGCCGCGATTAAAGCGCCACTAGATTATTTTACCATCTTCGATTTTTTTTTTCTTTTCTTATATTTTACTTGAACTTATATTTATAAATTATTGTACATTATATTAATTAATAAATTATTATAAATGCAA
>NW_019384569.1:54827-100555 GCF_000671375.1 Centruroides sculpturatus | reverse complement strand
AAATTTTCAACATGGGATAGGTTAATATATTTTTTCGTATAGTACATAATCGGTTATCCGAAAAATAAGTTATCCGAACAAACCCAGTCCCCAATTGATTCGGATAAACGACGCTCTACTGTAATCGGATTTTGTGTTAAAACCTTGCACAATTTTTAAAACCCGATTAAGATGTTCCTAACATAAAATGTTATAAAATATCGGTCCCGTAATTCAATTTTTATCCGCTTAAAACGATTGCTTCGATGACCGACAGTTTTTTCCCCTCAAAAGCTTTTTTTTAACTCTTTCCCCCTGTGGGCACTAAGAGGGCCTTTTTTTAGCAAGCCCATTACGGGTTCGGCCAAGTCCACAATGGGGTGGCCGGTGGTGAGGGATAGGATCCGACATATCTGGACGAATCACCCCCGAAAAATTCCTGGAGAATTTTCGACCCGTCCGGATTCGGTCTCGGGTCCCCAGAGCGGTAGGCTGCCACCTTAACAGCTCGGCCATTTGGCCAAACTAAAAGATATAAGGTTCATTTGATTTTACTTAAATTTTTATATATATTAAAAACGATCCGACGGGTCGAAAAAATTCACAGGAATTTTTCGGGGTGATCCGTCTCTCACCACTCGGTCGCCTCATTATGGGCTTGGTCCAACCTATAATTGGATTGTTAAAAGAGGGCACTCTTAGTGTCCACAAGACAGAAGGAGCAGAAAAAAAAAGTGTCTTGGCAAGCTCGTTTATTGCAAAATTTGCACTATTTTGCATATGAAATGAGTGTTTTCGACATATTAGTAAATTACAGTTTATGCTTGTATTTTGAGTCTTGCGATCCTTATTTTTGGATCAGTTTACAGACCTGCTTCAGTCTTGTAAATTGGCCGAAAATGTTTGTTCTGTTATTAAAGTTATTGTTGGAAAAGTATGAATTGTGTTTTTTTAATTATTATTTTATTGTAAAATCTCGGATTATTAAAAACGAATTTTTTGTGTCGGCTACTTTCGGGCTTCTTTTTAGAAAATTTTTGTCTACAAAAGCTAAAAAACTAGCAACGTTGGAGTAGATTCGAAGATTAGTATTACAATAAACATATGCAGGAAGCTTTGTTTTTAAAACTTCTAACAACAAATCATCAATTAAAAATTATCTGTCGATAGTCTATTAATTTCTGTGTCTTTTTTTCCAATAAATATACTTCCAAAGCCAATACAAAATATATTTACTTGTTAATATAAATTAAGGAGGAGTATAGCGCGGAACTTCACCAGATGGCATTAAAATCACATTAACAATGTAAACAATGAAATCAGCCTACCACTATGAGGGGGGACGGAGATCAAATTAGGATCCATTGCAGACTTGGCCGGACCCACGAAGAACCTTAAAAAAGACCCCTTAATTTAATGCCCAAAGAAGGCACACATTTCAAACAATTTGACCCCTTAATTTCAAACAATTTCAAAAAAGACCACTTAATTTAATGCCCAAAGGGCACAAATTTCAAACAATTTGTTGAAACCAAGAAATTGATATTACAAACATATTTAAAATAATGTTATATTATCAATTTATGTAGATAAAAAATTCAAAACAGAAGATGAAAAGAATTTTATACTGTTTTAAATCTTCGAATTACTCACATATTTAAACATGTTTGTTAAATTTATTATTACAACTATTACTGAAAATCAACGCCACAAAAGTGTAATATCATTTGAAATCTAATACAAGTACTGTATATAAATCAATTTTTTTTAATCATATTAGTCTATAACCATTGCAGGAAAGTAAACTTAATCAAACTATATTATTAATAAGTATTATAATTATGGTTTAAATCACCTCAAATTGTTCTATCTCTATACAATATAATCATATATACTTACTAAAAAAAATTATATAGTATAGCTCTAAACAATCTTTATATCCTATAAAATTCATAAAATATAAGATTAAAATATTAATTTTAATATCGTCTTTAATACATTCATTTTCTTCATATTCTACTTTTTTTTCTTCGCACGAATAAAAGTGAATAGAACCTTGACAGATCGAAGGTCGCTGACCCATGTAGTTTCTGTTTTAACATATGCTTGAAAGGATAAATATTTTTTTTAACGCACTAAAAAATATATTTCTAAATTATCTTAAGGACAAGAATATAAAACGCGTATATTCTAAATTGATTAAAAGAATTAAAATAATAATTATTCTTGATTAACATTTCCTAAGAAGAACGAAAAATTTTGGAAAATATTAAAGTAAACACCAGGTAAATCATAAAGTAATTGAGTTTTGTATTAACGCGGAATATTTATTATTTTCAAGGTAATATTTCTTTTTAAAATATATTTATATATATATATATATAATGACGTAATAGAAATGTTTTCCTTATTCTCTTAAATTTATTCTGTGGATCGGAAATTTGTCGATTGATAAGTAGGCGTTCAGAATTTACTTGAGTAATCTTTTTTTTTTTTTTTCAAAACTCTTTAGAAAAATTTATTTTTTAATTCAATCAATGTCAGGTAAATTTAATTCATTATAAATAAGACCTTGATTTCTTTATTTTTTAATTTATTTATCGCTATTTATTCAAGATGTCAAAACCAGACCTTAAACAAAATTGCACAAAAGCTAAGAAAACTCTTATAAAAACTTGTTGAAGGAAAAAGTTCTTGTTAAATTATAAAGTATATATATAGAATAGAAGTGTTTATTCATTAATTATTTATTTAAAAAATATTTCTCGTAGAAAATCGAGTTTAAAATTATAGTAAATCCTACTTTTATGACCTATTTGATTCCGTCGTAAAACGAAGACTAATTTCCCATTGGTTCGACGTTATAAATTAAGATTCTATATTCTTGAAAACAAACTTTAAATTATATAATATCATATCGAAATAGTTAATGTCAAAGAATACAATACCTAAATGTTGAATTTCATACATTCACGATAGAATTTTATATAAGTCGTAAAGCGGATATTTACATTTAACTTATAGGCTATATTAATAAATTTAGGTCTTAAAAATTGGTTTAAAACTTCTGTTTATAATATATATGATCACGAGATGTAAATTAAATGAATGTAAATGTTTTTATATAAAAGTTTTAAAACAGAATTGTTCATCTTTTAGATTAAAAACAGAGACAGAAATTCGTTCTATAATGTTAGTTTATCAATATATTGAACTACAGAAGACCAGAGATTAATAGTAAATGAAGGTTAAATCGAATATTTATGTTATGGTCGAGAAAATATGGATTAAATTTAGTCGATTTATCTTTAACCCAATTATGTATATACTGTATATTATCTCTTCGCCCTGTGGGCACTAAAAATACGATTGTGGGCCTGGCCGAACCACGATTGACGTTCTTTCCACGTCAATCGTGGGTTCGGCTAGGCCCACAATAAGAGGCAGGTAGTGAATAACGGGGAAGATTTTTAGGGAGTTGTTTGCTCATAGGGATTTGATCCCGGGCTACCCAGAGCGTTAGGTTAATGCCTTAACAGCCTCGATAATCCGACCGTCACCGAATTATATTTTTAAAATGTTAGCTGATAATCGAATATTTATTATGACTAATATTTATGACTAATTTGTTTGATATGCTTTTATGAATCACTATATTTTTATTAATTTTGTAGTTTAATTTACAAAATATCTTATAATAAATAGTACAGTTTATACCGGGTTCTTTTGTATAACCAATGGGCTGGACACTGGTCCCTAAATAGGGGCCAGTCTCTCGTAAAGAAAACCCGATAAACACCACGTGTCCAGCCCATTGGTCATGCAAGAACCCGTAAGCAACTACCAGTGTTCAGTGGTTTTATCCATTCGACCATTGGTGGGCTTTAGTTCATTGACTTTTACAATAAAGATATATAGAACTGGTATAGGCACAAACTAAACATAAGTTTTAATATATATGTTAATAAATACATAACCCAATTCTTCCAGAGAGATAGTTAAACTTTCAAAACTACCCTTGTACACAACCTTGCTCCGACCTATACTAGACAAAATAGAGACTCAAACCCGTATACTCCACAACACTACACTAACATCTTTTATCCCGTAGTAAGGGCACAATGCAAAAATGAGATAAATATAATTTTATAGTAGAAGTTCGTTAATTCGTAATCTAAGGAATCAGAGTTGTGCCGGATTATCGAAAATGCCAGATTACCGGACGTTTTTGTATTTTCGTAAAATTCAATACGTTACATTGCACTGAACGCTGCAGATATTGCTGTACATTTAGAACTATACACTTTGTACACGCAGGTACAAAGGATATAGCAATATCCGACACAACACACAAGATGCTAGAAAAATGGGTCATTTTTTTTCTATCATATCGCTCTCAATCGACGGTCGACCTTTCAACATGTAGCGATATGCACGTTCACACCTCATCTTCACCTTGATTTCCTCACGAGGTCTTTAGTGTAGCATTTATCCAAATAAATTCCGATTAGTGAAATACTGGCATGCTAGACAATTGCATTTACCATTAACAGAAAAGAAAGAAAGAAAGAAAGACAGGAAAAGAAACTGGAAATAAGCCGATCCGGTTGACGATTTTCTCGTATTTTTATTTTAATTCTAATTGGATACATTCATTTCTATTTACTATCATTATCAAATGGGGGTTCCTTAAAACTATTGTATTAAATTTCTTTAATTGTTAAATACTGTATATTTATTATTTGTAAGCATCAATAAATTTTCAAATGTTTCTCAATTACACGAGAATAATTATAAAGATTAGTACAGTGAAACCTGTCCAAAACGGAACCTGAATTACAATTTTTTTAATTAATTTAATTTGAAACAGTTCATGAGAATCTCCTAACACAGTGATGGGCAAACTTTTTAAAGAGCGGGCCAAAGGAAAAGAAGAAAACTTTAGGCGGGCCAATATAATTGTAACCTAGCGCTGCATCTGAAAATCCAGGTGGCGCTATAAAAACATGTGCAGGCCGTCCGCCATATTTCTTTTTCTCTCTTTCGGCTACGCTACGCACGACGAGTGGATGTTCTGTACCGAAGCATGCTTGTACTGTAACCGATCGAGCTTTTACTCAATAAGTGTAAAACAAAATTTTGTACATGATTGTAAATAAACTTTCATGGTGAGATATAAAGCTTCGGTTATTTTATATAATCAACGAACACTCAAGTTAAGTGGTGCATCAACCACCACAGCCTGTATTCTTTTTTACTCGTCAGATTAGGAATAATGTCGCGCGGGCCGGATAGAACATTTCAGGGGGCCGCATCTGGCCCGCGGGCCGTAGTTTGCCCATCACTGTCCTAACACATCATGAGAAATATCAGAATCATGCAGTATATTTTATAATTTGAATATCATTGCATAACTAGATTATATTATTGCATGATAAACAATTACATTGCATTACATTTAAAAGTAAAAATTATGCTTTAAAGAGTTGTCTGTATTTTAACTTTCGTAAAATTTGAATCATGTTTACTGTAGAATTTCACGAAAATTAGATTTAGCGAAAAGAGCTTCGTGAATGCTGAAAGTTTATATATAACTGTTTAATAGTAATAATGATTAAATAATTATTCAATAATTATATGATCCATCTTCTTTATAATCGAACTATTTTTCATTTTTGGCTCTTCCAGTCCTGTGAACATTAAGAGGGCCTTTTTAATCATACGCAACAGACGGCCGGATAAACAAACGATTAGGGTAATAGCCTACCATTCTGCTACCCTACTGCAAGCCCATTATGAGTCCAACCGTCCCATTGTGGGTCTGGCTGATTCCATATTGGGCTTGCTAAAGAAGCCGTCATAGTGTCCATAGGGCGGAAAGAGTTTTAAAAAATATCATACGCAACATAGGTTCGGCTAGCTCCGAAATGGGGCGGCTAGGCGAACCCATGTTGGGACGCAATGGGACGATGCTAACATATCCGGGAGTTTTTCGATCCGTCCGGATTTAATCCCGGTCCTTCTGAGAAATAAGCTGAGGCCTTAATTAATCAATCTCTTTGGCCATTCGGCCGTCTAACGAATTGATTTTAGAACATCATAAATGATCCTTTTGTTGTAATTGTCCATATTAATCTCATCGTCTTTTAAAAGTGTTCATTCTTCATACTCTTCTTTGCAACTTCTGAAAATTATATATCAGAGATGGAGAACCTGTGGCATGTCGGGAGAAACATATTCAGTTTTCTTTCTACTGTTAAATTTTTTAAAATGCAATGAAACTTTTCAAAAACCATCTCATCCAAGAGGAAATTAACTTTTGATCGAATTAACTTCAAACCTCAATCCGCAACAGACTACTTTGAAAGAGGCCTGTTGAGGGTTGGTGTTTGAAGGTGTTTGAAGGTTGGTGAATAGCGGGAAGGGTGCATTCGAATAGGAAGATTACTTAATACGAAGGTGGCGCGTAATCCTGTGGGCAAAAAAGGCAAATGCCTGGGAGCCTCACCAACAGGATGCTCTAACCAATCTTTTGTACGAAAATATTTTCCCTGAAGAAAAATGTCAACACTATACATGGGGACCCCTAATTCAAATTTGCCCGAATTTCCATGAAACCATAATGCGCCACTGTTTACCAGCTAGCACAAAATGTTTTAGAAGTTATCGGGCTGCCTAGTTTTGGCCACTTTTTCCGAAATTTGATCGGCTAGCTAGTTATCATTTCGAGTTCCGTGAATAATACGGTACGGTTAGAGTTAGCAGTAGAAAAATTTGGATGTCTTGAACTATCTTCTCGTGTAGGTGGAAGTTTGGCACTTTTTTTTTCTTGAGAAACATCTATTCTTGTCTATCTGACCAATTAAATTACACCATACAATACCATCCAAGTATTGCATTCTTATTCGAGGGTTTTCCAGGATGCCGAACATGAATCTTTGGTCTGTTTGCCTCCAAATTTGATTGGTTGTTTGTTTTTATTTGTGTTATATGAATTTAAACAAGTTTGATTAGTTTTAAATGCTTCAAAACTATAAATTTCAGCAAGCCTGGATGTAAATGAAATTACTTAATTTGCTTTTTATATTTTGCATTAATTTATTCAATTTTAAACAAATTAATAAATAATAAAAATCGTGGATATAGAATAAAGTAAAACCTGTCTATGGCGACCACCCACGGTTCCTTCAAAAAGTGGTCTTTTAGACAGGCGGTCGTCCAATACAGGTGGTGCTGTAATACCTTATTTCTGTACGTATTTTGCCCACTTTCTAGCCATTTCTACTAAACAAATCTCGAGGTGAGCAAAAATAAGCGAATTTTTTCAACGATAGGGCTATATTGGTATTGTATTTTATTCTTATCGGATAACTCGATTTACAGAAGTCGTCGTGATATTATAGGACAGATTTAACACCAATATTTTAAATATTAATACAATACTCGCATTTTTTCGATTATAATGCACACTTTCTTTTTTCAGAGTTAATTAATTCGACTCGGTTCTTTTCGTTCGCTCCTCAGTTACGTGTATTACGTCATCAATATACAAGCGCGTCGTATCTCTCCATCACTTTGCTTTTGGTTTTCGTTAGTTTAATCTTATTTTAACTTTAAAAATACTGTATTTTNAAGTTTGATTAGTTTTAAATACTTCAAAACTATAAATTTCAGCAAGCCTGGATGTAAATGAAATTACTTAATTTGCTTTTTATATTTTGCATTAATTTATTCAATTTTAAACAAATTAATAAATAATAAAAATCGTGGATATAGAAAATATAAATGCTAATAAACAGATATTTATTAAAATTATCATAAATAATCTGATTAAATAATGTTATAATAACAAACACACAAGCAGACTTGGGATACATTTTTATTTATTCATAATTTTAATTAAATAATTTTAAAAAATAGTAGGCCTACTTTCTTTCAATAGAAAATTTATTTTCTTTTAGAAAAAAAATTATTTTTATATTGATAGGAAAAAAATCAATATATGGAATAATTCCATATTTAAAAAATATATTTTTTTTATTTTTAATACACTGTTATGGATTTTCAATTTTCTCTTTTATTTTCACAACTTTAGTCTATAGTAATAAAAAATACGAATAATAAACAAACAAAAACTTAAGATAAACTTTTATTTAATATGCGGGGTGGCCCAAAAGTTAGCTAACTGACACAGTTTTTTTAAAAATAATTATTATTCAAGATCCACTACAATATACATTTAAACAGTTTAAAACTAGTTTTAACCTTCTCGAAATAATCTTAAAAATGTATCTGGTTAACTGGTTTTTGGGCCACTCTGTACTAATAACTACTCGTTTAGATTCTCTCTCAATTAAACGTTGAATGACAAGACAAATTTTTAAAAGTGCATAAATTAAAAATAAAAGATAAAATACATTATGTAAAGAAGGAAAACTGTATACAGTATGATATAGCATAATAATAATGTCAAAATGTTCACTAGTAGAAAAACTGTAATGGGAAGAATTTTCAATATTTTTCGACTGTTTTTTTTAACTGTTTGTACCCTGTGGTACTAAGACGGCCTTTTTTTTTCCCATTATGGGTTCGGCCAGGCCCAAAATGGGACGGATGGGCGGTGAGAAATGGAGCCCGACATATCTGGACGGACCATCCCCGAAAAATTCCTGGAGATTTTTCAACCCGTTAGAGGATTCGATTTTGGGTCTTCCAGAGCGTAGACTGCCACCTTAACCGCTCTGCCATCCGGTCGTCATTATTTTTGGATTAGTGGCGCATATACGTTTTCAATACCACAAAGATGCTCTTATATAGTTTGCATAGGGTGCATTCGTTAATAGTGAGCGCTCCTCGTCTCCGCCATTACAGCCACACGCTGCTGTTCGTAGGCATTTAGGGACGACGGCGAAAGATATAAAAATATAGCGGCGCCCCAACCTATTGATAATATCGTGATGGCGTAATGTATGATTTTAAAATACGCATTTTTGGAAACGAAAGTTAAAGGGAGATTCCAATTGTAAAATTTAACCATCAAATGAATTGCCTTACTGATAAAGCATTTAGAGTAGCCACGTAAAAATTGGAATGCTGGCTACCAGCTACGCTTTCATAACTTCCAAATTTTCATTGATAAAAACCGTATAATGGACTCAAACGAAACTGAGCCATGGAGGACGCCATCATAAACTACTACCGCAATCAGCTGTTTTTCTCTCAAGTACAGTACAGTACATGTATTTTAAATAAACAAAAAGTTTGATAATGGACACCGTACATATAAAATATTTTAAATCGTTGTTTTTGTCTTTATTTTTGTTTATTCTTGGAATTTTAACTTTTACTATGTATACAAAGGTTCAAAACAAACGTTCAAAGCAGGATTTTTTTAACAACGAAAATCTCTTTATTTCTAGGCTATCGTGTGGTGTAAATGACATCCACACAAACGTATTTCTATACTTGAGATAAAACAAATAATTGGCTCCCTAAGGTTTCCACATCTGGTATCGTCTTTCGTCTATCTAACTCCGTTCTCGAGATTAAGGAAAGACAGACAATGGACGGATATATAGAGGCGTTCAGTATACTACCTCAATGTATCCGCCCGAACACTTTCACTTTGAGGTATGACACCGGTCGTGTAATTTTTCGAGTTGTAATGAACATCGTTATTATGGTACATTGCCCATGACGATAAAATTGACGTCATAAGTGTTGTGGCTAATATTAAAGTCCAGAAACGCGTCCCTGCTCGTGATGTGGCTTGTGGTTTGCCACTTCGGAAGAGCTGGAAGCGGTGGGCTTTGTATTAAACGACATACTTGTTATTGAATTCGCAGGACCACAATATGTTCGTATTACGTGCAGTATTATAACACAATAACGGCGTTTAACTGTATATATAAACGACTACAACGTTGATGTTTTACATAATTATATTTAAAAAAATACAAATATTAATTAAATAGTAAAGCAATTAACAATTTAACACACAATTTAGAAAAAATTAATATTTCAAAATTTTGTAACACATCTATTGGAAGTTCATGGCACATTTACGTGTCATTGAAGTTACCATTATAACTTTTTTTTTTTCTCGAGTATGAAACGAACATTAAACAATTTTCCTGAAATTAATCAACATTAACAACTTTAGAATAATTAAAGCATGATTCAAATTTTCCAAAGTTAATTTTATCGTGAGTCAATACGATAGATTATTGTATCTATATCGAACTCGGATAATGAGAGTGGAACGAGTGATGTAGTCACATCTGCCTATCAGATTAACAAATAGGAAAAGCAGAAGATTATGCGTGATATACTCAACGTCGATTATTGATTTACACACCGATTGTTTTTTTAAATAATCTATAAATAAAATTGATCATTCGGTTGTGACGTGATCGATGTCTCGCGATCGTTTGCGCTTATCTGAAAAGCAATATTATTTTTAGAATTGTTACGATAAGAAAACTAAACATTTCTCAAACTCTATATAAAGTTACTTTAACGATTATTTTTTTCGAGTATTGAAGGGTCGAGAAAGGTTTTTTTAAAACAGTAAAAAATATTCCAGATTTTTTTCTACTGCAAAAAAAGTTTCATTGATCAATCTTTATTTACTAATTATAACGCAATAACCCTACTTATACTTTACCTTTCATTAAGTTCTGTTAGTTCAAGGTAAATGAAATTAGGTCTTTTAAAGTATAAATATATTTATATACATATTCTACAAACTTAAAATGTACATACCTCTGTACTGTACCTACTTATATTTATATATTTATTTATACTTTTATATCGGTTAATGTTCATCAGAATAAATAAATAATTTCCCCAGATAAAAAAAAGAATCATATATTTTTACATATATATGTATATTAATTTTATATTATCATTTATCTTTATATTTTTTATATAATCTTTTTTTAAAGTTTCAATATATAAAGAATCGACTACGTAAGGATGGTCCAAAAGTCAATTAACCGTTGTGAAGACAAAATTGTTTATTATTAAATAGTTTATTACTTAAAAACTTTGCTACTGAAAATGTTTAAATATAATTCGATGATATTCAGTTTAGTATTCATATATTTACTATAAAAAAACCCATGTTTTTTTATTACAATATTAATTAAAATCTGAATAAAAGTTATCATCTTCATACATAAAATACAGTATTTTAGTTTATTTTTAATAAATTACAAAATTTTTCCATCGTCGTCATCATTTACAGTAGCTTATTCCTAAATAATTTTCATAAATACAACTTCAATACTTAATAAACAAGTTCTAAACAAGAAAAAAGTATGTTAAAAACTTATATAGATGATTCTTCTTATAAGCATTCAACTATATTAATATACATATAGTTTAAACTTTATTATACAAAAGTCAATTATGGCTTTCTAACTTATAAAGTTATAATGTGTTATANAACGTAAACTTTTTAAAATAATAATCGTGGCTATTGTATCCTTAAAAATGATTTCTTTATGTTTTACAAACGAAATATATACATTGAAAAATATAAAAACAAATAAAAATTATACTTTAGGCCGACTGGAATTCTTTCGGATAACCGACTTTCGGATAAACGACGCTCTACTGTATATATATTTTTTGTTGTTTTTTATGAGGTAATCATACCCAGCACTAAGGCTTGAAAGACCCATAATGCCAATAAGGAGCCTCAAACTGATCTTCTATAAACTCATTACTTTAGTAAGAATATCGAACTTTAAATTTGGCGCCATATCTGGGACTCTATATTGCTGATTTAGCGCAGCACAGAACTTAATCATATAGAGGATACCGGGAAATTCCTCCTCAAAAATTTCCCTAAAGAAAAATGTCTGAAGTCCGTACTGTACACGAGGCCCCCTAATTCAAAATTGTCTGGACCCCATGAAGCTATAACGCGCCACAGGCCCAAGCAACTTTTTCTTTTGCAGTTTCATTATTGTAAATACACAGCCAATAAGTTTGCAGTACATTTTAGATACTAAGAGTATTGTTTATATCATCTCCCAATCCAACCTCACCACGAATTATTTATATTTTAATGGAGCATAGGTTTTTTGGCTTACCATCCCAATATTTTAAATATTAAATAAGAATTTGAAATAGTGGGATGTACCGGATGAGCCAGGGGGAGAGGGAAATATCTGGGAAACGATAGTATAGGTCAGGATTCCCAACGAAGTCGATATGGAATCTTTGGGGGAGTCAATGGAACTGAAGAGGTTACACTTTACAGCTCGTGTCCGAACATCACGTGCCGTTTCTCTGAGTTAGCGATGATAATCACCGCGTAACTCATAGACAATTCGAGTCTCATCACAGTATTCCCCGAAAATAGATGTTGAACATGTGAACATGCTGATAGTGATAGTGATGTCAAGTCAAAGCGATGAAAAGTTCGATTAATTCTATTGTAGTGTGTTGAAGTTCAGGATTAGCTTTCTGAGCATTTGTTTTGAATTTTTGAATGTAGTACACGTGTCATTCATTAATCATTATTATTGTTGTATGTGAGAAACTTTCATACGGTTGTATCTACGAAACTACTGAGACTAATACCTATGTTTATCTAAAGTTATTTGCTTACAATGACCTATACTACAGTTTCCCAAAATATTGCCTTCTTCTCTTGACTCATCCTGTAAAATATAAGATATTGGAATGGAACTTCTATATCTGACCTTGTAATAACTACAACTAATTAATTAATATCTAATTATTACGTTAAACTTTTATTTAGTGTAATCAATTAGCGCGAAATCTTTGATTACAACACCATTTCCGATAATAAATATTTCCATAATTTAAAATAGGAAACTCTTTTCGTCCTATTTGATTACTTTTCTCCTTGATAAAATAGGATTAATAGAAGGCAATGCTATTGCGTTGTATTCTATCAATCCTTGGGCGATCTGCCAAGGAGGACTTTCTATGGAAAACTGGCTCCTATTTAGGTGTTAGACACATGAAGAAAACCAGGAAAACTCTACGTGATCAGCTGTTGTTAAGGTGCAAACCCGCGACTAACTATTGTACTAGTGTTCAGTAGTTTTATCCACTTAGTCACTTGAGCACGCTTGACAAAATAACGAAAGAAAAGTCAACTCTGATTATTTTCAATATAGAAAAGTTAAAATTGCAAAATGCAAATTATAAATAATTAATTAATTAATCGTCAACATAATTAAAATTGATATAAACTATTACACAACATTCAAACATGGAGGGAAATATTTTGAAACTGTAGCTCAAATGTGTAATACTTCCAGTTAATGTCATCGTTGTGAAAGTTGATATTGGTATAATTAATTATAGTTNCCGAAAGCATGATCGATAAAATTTATTTTCCTAACAAGAATATCGAGAAAAATGCTTACGTTTCGAGCTTTAAAGAATACAGTCACATGTACCAGACGTCGATTAACGATCCCGAAACGTTTTGGGGTGATATAGCTAAACAGTTTCACTGGAATTCCTTTTGGAAAAAAGATTTCTGCACTTATAATTTTAATGTGGAGAAGGGTGAAATCAGCATACGCTGGATGGATGGTGCTTCCACTAACATTTGTTATAACGCGCTGGATCGTAACGTGGAGAAAGGCTACGGTGACGAGATAGCTTTTTTCTGGTAAGATTTTTAAATGTTTAAATTCAAAATTTCTGGCTAACGTTGTAGATATAAATAGAACATATTATATATAAATATTTTAAAAAGTACAGGGCGTATTTTATTTTTTATAATTACAAAAATATGAAAGAAATTAGGCTACCGGCGGATGCCACGGCGCGCGTCCTGTCGCGCCCGACAATATATATATTATAATAATAATAAAACTGATAAATAATCTAGTTTTATGTACAAAAACTTAATACATATGTTATATATATTTTATACATAACATATGTATAATGTTATGTATAAGATTGGCTGATTATTAATTTCCTGCGCTTAATGGTCTATTAACGCTATACAGCGCGATGATGCGTGTGTCGCATTTTATTTTATATACCAAACAGATACTAAATCTATACTAATGTAACTAAATTAGAAATATAAATTATATTTAAAATTATATAAATTAATCGAAAAACATATTAAAAATCGTTTTTTTTTTTTTGCATACATCAATCAGTAATTGTCATGTATAGGCTATAAAAAGTTCTCATAAGCTTAATTTATCTATTCGGCATTCTTTGTTTATTAATTAATGAATTAAATTTTCTTTTAAATTGCCTTAATTTATGATTAATTAATTTTAAACTGGTAATTTAATATTAAACTTTTTTTCATTCATTTTTGCTTTATCGCATTGATTGGCGAAGCGCTTGTTCGCGCGACGACGACGACGACGCGCTACAAGAAATAAGTAATTCATATTTTTAAAAGGATAATCTCTTATTTAAAATGGATGACAAAAAGAATTAAATGAATAATCTATATTCTTATATATAAATACAGTACTTTCATTGGGTATAAGAATAGAAGATTTTTGAGATTTGTTTTTAACGTTGACTATCACGTCTAACGCAACTATAACTTAAAAGTATATCAGAAAAAAATGACTATTTATATTTTAAAAATAATATTAATAGATTAAAATCACGTATTTTGCCCAAAATTTTGCTTATTTTATTTTTAAAAGAATCAATTTGTATTGGATAATATCCTAAGAGGTGAAAAAGCCAAGTTCGCGATGCGTATCGATTAAAGGGCGCAATTTTGTCTTAAAATAATGAGAGAAAATTTGAGGTTTCATTATTAGAAATATAATCACATTAAACGTCCTTTTTAAAATGCTTATTGGAAGGATAGATTGTTAGACAGCCGCACTTTTCCTATTATCATAGAGTAAAATTTAAGAAGTATTTCGGTTTCATTTGAATAAGTTCATGGAAAATGCTTTTTAAGTTCAACCAAAAGTTTGTGGTAATTAATATGAAATATAACAATATAAGCGCTCACATATACACAGGGAATTAACTATATACAGGTAATATTTAACACACGAAATTTAAAATAATAATAATAGTAATGTACAATACATTAATACATATGAAATAATATAGCCTATATATAATTTATTTCGCATTCATATAAACAAACATTGCAGAAATTAAAATATTTAGCATTTTTCTATTTCTGCTAGCTCTAATTTCTCCGTATAAATAAAGAAAAAGAGTTTACATACACATAGAATATAATTGTTATAGACATTTATACAGAAAAAACGATAAAATCAGAAGTTTTGTATGTGTAAATTAACATTAAAAAATAAATAATAATAAACCCCGGATTTCATCATTTTTCATGGAACTTGCTATTTTAATCCTTCAAAATTTTTTTTTCTCCCATTACAATCGTCCTTCGAAAGTCACGTGAAAGCCAGTTAAATATTAAACGTTGTGTGCCAACTGTCACGTGATCCAGTCACGTAATTATTATTGCGGTTCGGTCGAACCCTCTTTTTTAAATTTCTACACATATATATTATAGAACGGAACGTATAATAAACATAAAGGAACGAATTTTATCGTGTTTCTAACGATTTTACGCCAGTTCGTTTACTCCGTTCGTACAGTACCTCTTCCCAACGGAAGCATTGAAAGGCGTATCCTTTTGTTCGGCGATCGTATCAGGTTGTGAGAAAACACTTACGTCATAGAACGGTATAAAAACAGACAAGCGGCGCTGCTAGCTTCATTCATCGTTTCCTACTTACTTGTGTTTGTATCTGTATCGTCGTCGTCGCCGCCGGGTGGAGTCGAATCGCGTCCGAATCCAACATGGAGGTTGCTACCGAAAGCATGATCGATAAAATTTATTTTCCTAACAAGAATATCGAGAAAAATGCTTACGTTTCGAGCTTTAAAGAATACAGTCACATGTACCAGACGTCGATTAACGATCCCGAAACGTTTTGGGGTGATATAGCTAAACAGTTTCACTGGAATTCCTTTTGGAAAAAAGATTTCTGCACTTATAATTTTAATGTGGAGAAGGGTGAAATCAGCATACGCTGGATGGATGGTGCTTCCACTAACATTTGTTATAACGCGCTGGATCGTAACGTGGAGAAAGGCTACGGTGACGAGATAGCTTTTTTCTGGTAAGATTTTTAAATGTTTAAATTCAAAATTTCTGGCTAACGTTGTAGATATAAATAGAACATATTATATATAAANACTTTTATATCGGTTAATGTTCATCAGAATAAATAAATAATTTCCCCAGATAAAAAAAAGAATCATATATTTTTACATATATATGTATATTAATTTTATATTATCATTTATCTTTATATTTTTTATATAATCTTTTTTTAAAGTTTCAATATATAAAGAATCGACTACGTAAGGATGGTCCAAAAGTCAATTAACCGTTGTGAAGACAAAATTGTTTATTATTAAATAGTTTATTACTTAAAAACTTTGCTACTGAAAATGTTTAAATATAATTCGATGATATTCAGTTTAGTATTCATATATTTACTATAAAAAAACCCATGTTTTTTTATTACAATATTAATTAAAATCTGAATAAAAGTTATCATCTTCATACATAAAATACAGTATTTTAGTTTATTTTTAATAAATTACAAAATTTTTCCATCGTCGTCATCATTTACAGTAGCTTATTCCTAAATAATTTTCATAAATACAACTTCAATACTTAATAAACAAGTTCTAAACAAGAAAAAAGTATGTTAAAAACTTATATAGATGATTCTTCTTATAAGCATTCAACTATATTAATATACATATAGTTTAAACTTTATTATACAAAAGTCAATTATGGCTTTCTAACTTATAAAGTTATAATGTGTTATAAATTTCGTACGAAACAAAATATTATATTATATAAAGCGAAATAGTTTCGATATCATTAGTTTTATACAGATTTGTTGCATAGAATTGACCTACATACTAAAATTATGAACCTGTATTTCCTGTATTTGAAGATAGAGGAAAAGCGAAACTACTCTTTTGATGCGTTATTTACTTATTAATATTGTTAATTAATAATTTAAAAAAAGGTTATATAAGACTCTTATAACTATAAGGAAAGCAAAATAATTTTATGAGTAGTAAAATATACTGCATAATAATTTTATTGAAGAAATACTTGCATCATTATATAACTATTCTTTCTTTTAATAAAAGAACAAGCTATAATTAAATCTTAAGTTATATAATATTTAAAACAGTAATAATATATTGTGCATTTTATTATACTTAAAATAAAGTATTACATACATAATTTTATTATTTATGTCATTACGTGTCTATGTATATATACAAAAATTCGATTATTTTATTCACTTTATGCTTTATTTTTCTAATATAAAAGTAATTTAGAATTTTTATAACATTTATTTATTAAATTTATTACAGCATTTCAAAGAATTCGATCCCCTAATTCACGAATTATTTATATTTTAATGGAGCATAGGTTTTTCGGCTTACCATCCCAATATTTTAAATATTAAATAAGAATTTGAAATAGTGGGATGTACCGGATGAGCCAGGGGGAGAGGGAAATATCTGGGAAACGATAGTATAGGTCAGGATTCCCAACGAAGTCGATATGGAATCTTTGGGGGAGTCAATGGAACTGAAGAGGTTACACTTTACAGCTCGTGTCCGAACATCACGTGCCGTTTCTCTGAGTTAGCGATGATAATCACCGCGTAACTCATAGACAATTCGAGTCTCATCACAGTATTCCCCGAAAATAGATGTTGAACATGTGAACATGCTGATAGTGATAGTGATGTCAAGTCAAAGCGATGAAAAGTTCGATTGATTCTATTGTAGTGTGTTGAAGTTCAGGATTAGATTTCTGAGCATTTGTTTTGAATTTTTGAATGTAGTACACGTGTCATTCATTAATCATTATTATTGTTGTATGTGAGAAACTTTCATACGGTTGTATCTACAAAACTACTGAGATTAATACCTATGTTTATCTAAAGTTATTTCCTTACAATGACCTATACTACAGTTTCCCAAAATATTGCCCTCTTCTCTTGACTCATCCTGTAAAATATAAGATAATAAATGTAAATATTGATATATCACAACTTATAACTTTGAATAATCGAGGGATTGTAACAGTTATCGCATAAAGCATTTATATCAGCAAACACAAGGCACATACAGTTGAAATAAAAAGCAGCTACTCCTCATATTCTCTACAATACACTTCATAATAGCTGTAGTAAATGGCTTTATTAAATGTCATGTACATTAATGATTTTTATAACTATAAACAGTAATCAATATGTGTCATGATACTTTTAAAGAGATCATGTGACCTCTTCACCATCATGCATTGTCATCATTTATGTATTTTATTTAGACTTATGACAAAACAGACTTACAACCAGGTTGTTGTAAGAAGAGTTGTATCCGTATTTAAAAATAATCATAATTATTGTTATTTGAATTTTATTTCAATTTAAATAATAAATAAAATACTTAAATTCAAATTTATTTTTTAATGCATTAGTAATTCCACTTTTAATTGTTATACTACAAAAATACTATATTGATTTTAATTCTTCCAAAGATTTATTTCAAGTTAAAAAATTTTCAAATATTGAAAATCTTGACTTCTAGATTGTAAGGCTGTCTTCATGAATTATGTTTACATTGTTGTAATTTGATAGATATTTTTAAGTTCCTATAACTATTTCTAGAATAAATTATAAATAATCTATGAATATTTCTGATAAATATGAGTTGTTATAAAAAAATATTCTTGCTTTGTTTTAAATTTTAACACATTTTTTAAAATACTTATAATGATAAATTTACTGTTCAGTTTTAAATTAAAAGTTTCTATTATTTTTTCTGAAGTTCTATATTTTTACAGTATTTATTCATTTTTCAAATATTTATTACTAATGTCAATCTTTGCTGATCTAAAGGGCTGCCTTCTGAATGAATGAATACACTTTTTAGCCTTAATACTCTATATCATACAATTTCATTTCTATAATATTGGTTTTACAGATTAATGTTTTATCAAATATCTGAATTTCACAATATGGCTAAAAAAGTGGGAGAGAAGAAAGAAAGTGTAATGCAATTTATTTAAAGCTAAAATAATACTAATTAACATATATTATTAAATAATAATGATGTTATATTTTGAAAAATTAACTTTGACTCTAAGTACACTAAAACAATTTTTAAACAGATTTTTTTTTAAGTATAATTACAATGAATTTCATTGAAGCATACTGAAAAGAAAATATGAATTGTTTTATAATATAATTTAACAATTAATAAAATATGTATAAAAAATATAATTAAACAAAAAAGAGATAGTTATAGGAGCTTAAATATTTGTTTATTCTGTAGTTTGTTTGTTTATATCTTTCATAGAATCAGGAAATCATTATTTACATGTTTATTAATTATCCTTATCAAAACAATATCTCAAGGAAATAAGGTTTTGATTATGTTTCTTGACATCTAATGTTTAATAATCTAAATCTCTGAAAAAATAGCTGTGTGAGATTTTATTGAACATAAGCATTTAAATCAAAACAATATGTCCAATAATTTAAAATTTTAAAGCATAATATAAACAATTATTGCTAAANTTAAATTAAAAGTGTCTATTATTTTTTCTGAAGTTCTATATTTTTACAGTATTTATTCATTTTTCAAATATTTATTACTAATGTCAATCTTTGCTGATCTAAAGGGCTGCCTTCTGAATGAATGAATACACTTTTTAGCCTTAATACTCTATATCATACAATTTCATTTCTATAATATTGGTTTTACAGATTAATGTTTTATCAAATATCTGAATTTCACAATATGGCTAAAAAAGTGGGAGAGAAGAAAGAAAGTGTAATGCAATTTATTTAAAGCTAAAATAATACTAATTAACATATATTATTAAATAATAATGATGTTATATTTTGAAAAATTAACTTTGACTCTAAGTACACTAAAACAATTTTTAAACAGATTTTTTTTTAAGTATAATTACAATGAATTTCATTGAAGCATACTGAAAAGAAAATATGAATTGTTTTATAATATAATTTAACAATTAATAAAATATGTATAAAAAATATAATTAAACAAAAAAGAGATAGTTATAGGAGCTTAAATATTTGTTTATTCTGTAGTTTGTTTGTTTATATCTTTCATAGAATCAGGAAATCATTATTTACATGTTTATTAATTATCCTTATCAAAACAATATCTCAAGGAAATAAGGTTTTGATTATGTTTCTTGACATCTAATGTTTAATAATCTAAATCTCTGAAAAAATAGCTGTGTGAGATTTTATTGAACATAAGCATTTAAATCAAAACAATATGTCCAATAATTTAAAATTTTAAAGCATAATATAAACAATTATTGCTAAAATTAAATTTTAAAAATATTTTTTGTTTATTTAATTATTTTTTTAAAATTTCTATAATGAAATTTGTTTTTATAGGGAAGGAAATGATCCTGGTGACACCAGAAAAATTACATATAAAGAATTACTACAAGAAGTGTCTAAATTTGCAAATGTTCTAAAATTGCAAGGTAAAAAAAAAAAATTAAAATGCAGAACATGAAATGGTACAAATATAATTCATTTTTATAAAATAGTTATCTTTAATAATTTGTCTTTTTGACATTTACAATTTTTATAGGAATTAAAAAAGGTGACAGAGTTGCTATATATATGCCAATGATTATTGAATTGGTAGTAGCAATGTTGGCATGTGCCAGATTAGGAGCAATTCACTGTATAGTAGTAAGTTAAATTTTATTATTAAAAATTATAAATGATATATAACATAATCAGATATAATCTGCAAAAACTCATATATATATATATATATATATTTTTTTTTAACTTTACAGAATAATGTAATAATATAAAACTAATAATTATTAATGATTGATAGCTTCAAAATTAATTAATTTATTATTCATTATCTATTTGTAAATACTTTGGTAGGAAGAATATCATTCAACTTCCTTATTATCTGTACTGATATTATTTTTTTACCTATACAGTGGCTATATATTAGTGATTCAAAAGTTTCCAAACAAGATATCTGAACAGATGTTCTTTCAATGCATGTGCACTTTATTAGATGAATTATCATACATTTGGCATGAGTGAGAGGAATGCATTTATATGTCATCCAATTAAGTGGCACCTGCATAATTATATTCTGCAATTTAAAAGTGAGTGCATAATTAAAGTGAAATGTTTATCCTTGCATAGAGACTTTGTGTCACCTTATTTCTATCTTAATGGTAAAGAAGTGCACACTGGAAGCTGTAATTAGATAAGAAATGTTCAATTAAGCCAATGTTATAAGCCAAACATAAGTTTTCAGTAAACTAAAATTAAAAAACAAACATTTTCACTTGATGTAATGAAAATGTTTGCAACATCAGCTGAAATAAGCATTTATTGCCGCTCAATCCCATTTTTTTATCTGTTAAGATTCTTTATATTTTTAAAAAATTTTACAGCACAATAGAATTTAAACAACAGATTAAGAAAGAAAGTAGACTGTTAATATGTAAGATATAATTATTACAATGATTCTGATTTAGTTGCACAAATATTGGATAACAAGGTTGTTGAATGCTGCAAAACTAATAAATTCTTATAAACCTTATTAGTTAATAATTAAAGTAAAATAAATCAATATTCAAAAACAGTTAAGTTCTAATATTAAAATAATTGCAGCTGAAATGTTTTGAAATTTGCAGTTTGGAGGATTCTCATCTGATTCCCTGACTGAAAGAATATTAGATGCAAAATGCACACTTCTCGTTACAGCAGGTATATTTTCAGCCTGCTGTTTTTTTGTTAATTTTCTACATTAATATTTAGGTACTTTCATTATGCATTAAACAATAAATTTTAAATGTAACAGATGGGGTGTGGAGAGGAACAAAATTGGTAAATCTTAAAAATATAGTGGATGATGCCATTGAAAAATGTAAAGATAAGTAAGTAGGAATTTCAAGAATTAAAATTAACAACTTTTATATTGCATGTAATGGTTGAAAGTATATAATTTTTAAAACAGAGGACATAGTTTAATTGCTAATATTGTTGTACGCCATCTAAGTCCACCATCAGAGATAAATGGATGCAATACAAAAGTGTGTCAGCCAGCTAAAAGGCCCACATATGATTTAGAAGTAGGTATAGCATTTGTTAATAAAAAATATATAAATTACTGAATTTTTAATGTATGAGTATATTTTAGATCACATGGAATTCAGAAATAGATAAATGGTGGCATGATGAAATGTCTAATGTAGATGAAGAGTGCAAGCCAGAATGGATGGAAGCAGAGGACCCTTTATTCATTCTTTACACAAGGTAATTATCTAATAATGTTTTGAATTTAAAATTGTCTAAATGAAAGTAACAGTTCAAACTCTTTATTTAGTGGATCTACAGGCAAGCCAAAAGGAGTACTACATACTACTGCCGGATATATGATATATGCAGCAACAACCTTAAAGTATGTCTTTGATTATCACAGACCAGAAGTTTATTTCTGTACAGCAGATATTGGCTGGATTACTGGCCATTCATATGTTGTGTACGGACCATTACTAAATGGTGCAACTAGTGTTCTTGTAAGTTTACTTATTGTCATACTTTATTCTATGTAAATTTCTCAACATATACATGTTAAAATATTTTCAGTTTGAAGGAATACCAACTCATCCAGATCCTGGAAGATACTGGGATATTGTTGATAAATATGGAGTTTCTAAATTCTATACAGCTCCAACTGCTATTAGAGCATTAATGAAATTTGGAGAAAATTATGTAAAAAGGTAATTTTAAAATTATGAAAGACTCATACAATAAACAATATCTAAAATAACTCTATGTATTTTATATATATATGCATATATACACTCATTGACAAAATAAAATTAACCACCTAAATATATGTATGCCAAGCTTTGCAGTAATTGAACAATTCTGTCTCTGATACTTATGTTTATACTTGTGGTCCATTGCATACCAAGTAATGCCACTAGAATGCCTTAAAATTGCTATCCCAATATATGCAGAAATTTACTGTGTTAAGAATTTTTAGAGTACCTATTATTTGGAGATCTTTGAATGTTAGTTATTCCTGTACAATACAGTCAAAGACATCACATACAACTGACAAATGATGTGGCCTTTGTCAAACTCAGTCAGTTGTATGTAATCTTTCCATTATCATCATTGGGTTGAGGAGAATGTGGAATAGTCACCATACTCACCAGTCATAACTATATTGGATGTTTTCCTAAAAGATAGGGTCTATTCAACTTTTACAACTATTGTTGCAAAATTGCAGCAGAATATGCAGAAGTTACTGCAGACATCATTCAAAATATTTGATTCAATCACCTCCTCTTCTCAGTTGTGTGTTGGTGTTGAAGGACAGCATTTTTAGAACATCATTAATTTAACATTAAACGTTGCATCGAAATTTTAAGAAACTTCTCTGCATAGCATTCATTCTTTGGATTGCAGAAGCTACTTACTCTGCATGCTCATAAATGTAAAGTTGACTTATTGTTTCATAACATGTTCTCAGAGAAATTTAAGCAATAAAATTGATTTGAGGCATGCATTAAACTAATTTCATTATTTTCTACAACTTTACAATTGGAAAATTTGATGTATCTGCCATAGTAAATAAGATATTTGATTGCTCTTTTAAATGAATTTCAGGTACATCAACAATAGATTTGTCATACATGATTTACTAATAACAAGTATCACTTTTATAAACATAACTTTCACATTTTCAAAGTTATAGTGAAGAAAGTATAAGAAAGTTTCCACCTTTCTGAATCATCCTATATATNTTATGGAATAAAATAATTATTTTTAATTCAGACATTTCCATTTTTTGGAGTTATACCAGCTATTGTTGATGAAAATGGTAAAGAGATAACTGGACCAGGTGAAGGATATTTGGTATGTTTTTTAAATCTTTTTTAAACTAATACTCAGGAGTTATTGATTGTAAACTTTATATATTCTTTACTAATGAAAAAGCTTCTTTGAAGAAAAATATTTCTCAAATAAACTTTTTGGAACTTGTTTAAAAAACTAGTTACCTCTTATTTTTATCCTTGCATCTGTTAAATATATATTTTAGGGGAGAATAGAAAATGTAATGAATTTTTCCTATAGAAAAATTTTAGTTTTGGAGTTTTCTCTTCTAAAAGTAAACATATAACTATCTCTATTTTACTTTTTATATATTTATACAAGTGAAATTTTGATCTGAATAACTTATTTTGTTCTTAAAAACTATTTCAGAATTTAGTTTAACTAAATCCTTTACTCAGTCTGTCTTTTTATGACTGATTTCATTAATGAGAACTTGTTTTTCCACTTCCTTTTAGTCTATAATATTGGGTGATTTATAGCTTTATCCATTTTTGTGAGTATGCTAACAAAATCATTTATTTGTAGGTCATGTGAAACATGCTGATTCAAAAAGAGTGAATTGCTGCGGGTTTGTGCATGTTTGAGTAAATTAACATACACAGAAGTACAGACAAACTTTACCTAAAAATTCAGGAAGCTTGCTCCTACCATAAGACTGTTAATTATCAAATTCAGACAAATGGATAGAGTTAACTATGTACAATGTTCTGGGAGATCCACCATTCCTTATGAGGAATCAGTTCAATGTGTAGAGATTGCAATAACTTAGTCCTCTCACGGATCAACCAGGAGTGTTAGCTGGGAGTTCAATGTGCCACAACTGACTATGGAAGATCATTACAAACTCATGAAATGTGGATACTGTGTCCAGATGTTGCATAAGCTGGAGAAGGACAACTATGCCATCTGCTAAGCAATGCATCATATTCTCTTGGTATAGATAGTTTTGATGGAACATATGTTTAGTACTCTTCTCAAACTGCACTTATGAAAAATAACTACATTTTACAAACCTTTAACATGCAGTCTATTTTATTAAAGTAATCTAATGTTTTCGGTCAATTAATTGACTGAAAACGTTAGATTACTTTAATAAAATAGACTGCATGTTAAAGGTTTGTAAAGTATAGTCATGTGTTTAACAATATGTTAATCCACCCAAATGTGAAGAAATCACAGCATGTTCTCTCTCTTCATGGGTCAGCATGTTCTACATGACCTGCAAACAAATGTTTTTGTTAGGATTTTCATAAAAATAAATCAAGACTTTATAACCATCTTTTAGTTAATTTATTCATAAACATATAGTATTAAAAATATTAAACTTCATAATTTTATCCTTCTATTTTGCAAAATCCTGTAACTTCCATAAAAGATAATGTATGCAATCACAATTGTAAATGAGAAGCCAAAGCTTTTCAAATAAGATGTTTTAAAATAATTTGGATAATTATTATTAACAACAAAACAAAAAGTACCAGAACAAAACAAAAAGTATGTTTGTTCTTGCTATTTTTAATTCATATATACAAGTATATATATAATAATTTTATATTATTTTCTAAAAATATTCTCGTAATTTTCTTAGATATAAGAGAGACACATTAAGAGTTTTAGGAACTGTAGGAGAACCTATCAATCCAGAAGCATGGGTTTGGTATCACAAAGTAATAGGAAATGGACAATGCTCTATAGTTGACACATTTTGGCAAACAGAAACAGTAAGAAATTAATTATTGCTATATTAATATTTTTAATACTTAATTTATAAATTTACAAATATACCTATTAATTAAAAATAGGGTGGTCATGTGTTAACTCCATTACCTGGATGTACACCCACTAAACCAGGATCAGCAGTGAGTCTTTTGATTTAGAAATTACTTACCAGTATAATTAATCTTAATTTTATGGAATAAAATAATTATTTTTAATTCAGACATTTCCATTTTTTGGAGTTATACCAGCTATTGTTGATGAAAATGGTAAAGAGATAACTGGACCAGGTGAAGGATATTTGGTATGTTTTTTAAATCTTTTTTAAACTAATACTCAGGAGTTATTGATTGTAAACTTTATATATTCTTTACTAATGAAAAAGCTTCTTTGAAGAAAAATATTTCTCAAATAAACTTTTTGGAACTTGTTTAAAAAACTAGTTACCTCTTATTTTTATCCTTGCATCTATATAATTATAAAATATAATATTTTTAGGTGGTATTTATTAATAATAGAGAAGTTTCATTTTTCCCAATAGTTCTATTTTAAGTAACAACAAACTTAAATGTTGATAATACTGTACAGTACATCATCATCATCATCACTTTAAAAAAATCATGCAATGTACTGTACAGTACATTATTTATGAATACAAAATATTCCATTCTTAGCATTTTGACATTATTTATTCTATTACTTCACTTATTTTTCAATTAGTGAACTACCTCTTAAAACAATAAATGAAATTTAACAGATTTCTTTAATGTTTGTTGTACTGTATATGATTCTGATATTTAGTTCAGAATTCAAACTTTTTTAAAAATTATTACTGCATTTTGAAGTACTTTTGTGTTTCCTAATGCAATGAGTGAATGATTCATCACAATATGAATTTGAAAAGTCATACTAAAAAATTTTTCACAAAGTAAATTTTACATATACCTTTTGAATTTATGTGAAAAATAACTGGACTTTATAATTAATCATTTCTTCTAATATAAATGATTATTGGGATGTTTTAGTTTTGGAAGTTTTTTCACATATTTAATGTGTGAAACTTTTATGAATTTTTAATTTATTTATTTTGAAATAATATTTATTTAAAGAAATTTTTATGATCACATAACACTACTATTAAATAACATTAAAAAAATTCATGTGTAAGAAATGTAAAATCCTTTTAATGAAATGATATTAATACTGTAGTAGGATTAAAAATTGATTTTTTTCAATATATATATATAATAAATTTCAATGCATATTTAAAAGCTTCAGATTAGTAATATATATATATTACTAACCTGAAGCTTTTAAATATGCATTGAAATTTATTGTTTGCAAAAATATTTAACCATTGGCAATTTTCATAAGTCACTTTATAAATACATTTTTTTAAGGTTTTCAAAAGACCTTGGCCTGGTATGATGAGGACTGTGTTTGGAGATCACAAGAGGTTTGAAACAACATATTTTCAGAAATTTCCTGGTTATTATTGTACAGGAGATGGTAAGATTTTAATATAATATTAAAATTGAATTTATTAGGCTAGATTTTTATTTTTTTACCTAAATATAAAACTGAAAATATTATAAACAAACTAAACTTCATATATTTTAAAATTATAAAACATAAATGCCATTTAGATTTTAAATTTTACAAAATAAGAAATAGAACTTGAAAAAGCAGTTACTAGTTTTAAATACTATTGCATTTGAAAATAGGGTGGACATTAAAACATTTGTCCAGGGACAAAAGATCTTTTCAGCATTGCACAAGTGTATGCATGTAGTGTATGCTTCATCCAGTGCTAAAATAACCGAAGGGAATCAATTTAAGGCAATTTAGCATAATATATAAATAATCTCTGACTGTAGAGAATAATGTCAACATTGCAAAAATTGATCCAAAAATATGAGCTTTATTTGATTAGAGAAACACATTTAAAACATGTTCAAAATTCAAAAATCTTTGTATTGCCTTCAGCAACAATACAAAGATGCAGATGGTCAAACATAACATTATGGATGGCACTTAACATTCCTGGTGTCACAAGTCTGTCATATAGATCTATCCAGTTTGCCATCATCACACAGCACTGCTGGGATCATATACCAATGCTTTTAGGTGACTCTATTGGAAAAATCCAGAAGGGTCACATGTAGGAAACATGGTGGCCATGAAATAGTGCCATGTTGTCCTATCCAGCAGTTGCCAAATTTCTCTGTGAGCCAATGATGTATATCTGTCTGGGAATGAGCTGGTGCATCGTTACACAGATACCAAACCTTCTGTAGTTGCACCAATGGCAGGTGATAAAGCCATTCATCAACAGTCTTGTTCAGATATTGGTCAATGTTTAGGGTGCAGTCTATTTGTAGAGAATGGTCTGCCTAGTGACATTTTTTTATATGAATTAAATATCTATTCAGGGCAATAGATTAAGGTATTAATTATTTTATTACTAGAACAAGCATGCACCACATGCACACTCTTAAGAAATGCTGGAAGATCTCTTTTTCCCCTGGACAGATGTTTATATAGAAACCATGTATAAAAATATAGTATTGGTATGGTTTAAGTAACATAGCCACAAAATATAAAGATGGCATGATTTTCTAAACAGAGGAAAAATCAACTTTAGAGCATAAATGAATGCATTCCTAAACTATATCTTTAGTTTTGCAATCAGAATGATAAAATTAATGGAATCAGCAATATTCTTCACTAAAAAGAAGTTATCAATAGCAAATACATTATCACAAGATAAAGATCTAAGTAAATTAATTCCTGTCAAAATTATCCTGATGAAAGATAAGTAAAAATACTTTGCTCTAAACTTTTATCTGGAAAGATATACTTAATAAGTTAATGATAATTCTAGCACTAAATTACTTAAAAAACACTCTCACTAATAAAAATAAATATATTGTGTAAATGTATAGACATTAATTTTTAGAGACTTAATGCAACAAATTTATTAATTATTTGTACAACTGGATATGAATTTCTCAAATTCTAATAAATGTAGGTATGAATTTCTTGAAGAAACTCATCATAACTATAGTAAATACTTATAAAATTTTTTAATTTATTACTATTATCATGTGAATTCACCTAAAGCAGTTCAGAGTACAAATTTTCTGTTTAAAATCATTTTGCAAAGCAAAAAGATTGTGAACCACTGACCTATTGTAACAACAGATCACATTCACAAATAGACAATATAGTTCATTGAAACAAAGAAAACATTCACAAACAGATATAAGAATGTTTTCTTTGTTTCAATGAACTATATTAAAAACCTGCAATATACACATATACAACCAGTGCTATAAACTGCTTTTCACATGTACTGTGCAAGATTTTATTTTTGACTCCCCTTTTTTTGAGAAAATATTTTAAAAAAACAAATAAAATAACTGACATTTAAGTTGTAGCTTTAACCAAAATTGTTATGGAATGGAATCTGCTTCTATGGCAGCAGACTTTAAAATTTGAAAATAAAAATAGAATACTGATCATTTTTAGATATCTCCATTTTTATGATCATCTTTGTCCTGGGCCTGTACCTAAGACACCTGCCTGTACAGTTAAAGTACTGTATACAACACTGGAATCACTCCAAATTTCATGCTTTATTAGTTCTGCTTTTGAATTTTTCATAAATCCACTTTGAAAAATTTCATAATACTGGGTTTATTGAATTCCAATATAGCAGTAGGTATGAAAGAACATGCATTCTAACAAGAATTTGGATACAGGACGTTCAGATACTGGGACACAATTGTATTTATTTTTTTAATGATGCAATATACAGTTGAACCTGTATCTCAAATCTCACAGGAACAAGAAAAAAATTTGCAATAGACAGGTTTCAAGATATAGAAGTTTCCACATAGTAAACAGTAATAGCTATAACTGGAGGTACAGTATTTTATTAAAATAATAGCAAGTACAGTATATACCTATATTAGGTATAAATAAAACATTTTTGAATACCTTAACAGAAACAGCTTGTCAATAGTTTCTGATGCCCATCTTTCTTCAACTAATAAGGCGCACACTCCAAACCCATAGCCAATTGGAGGAAAGCAGCATTAATTGCAACTATATACAACAAAACTACATAAACTGGAATTGCACAGTACTGAATATTTTTTTCAGATTTGACAAGTTTCCATTTTGGACAGCTTTTCTGTACTGTATTGCAAGAGATGATTTCTCAATTGCAATTTATGCTATCATAATGAAGTTGTTGGGCTTTGAAATTTTAATTGAAATATAGAGGTGTGGTAGAGAACTATCTGAGATAAACATGGAAAATATATTGAATTTAGGCTGAAAATGCAGGGAAAAAATAAATTTCAAGATAAACATGTTCGAGATAGACAGGATCAACTGTATTTATTAGTACAATTTAATTGTAGATAAATATCTACAATCAAATATAAAATTCAAAGAAACTGGTTAAGCATTTAATTTCTTATTCTTTCTTGAAAAAAATATTATAGTTTTAAAAGTAACTTATCATATACCTTTTATAATGAAGAACATAGATCTAGCAACTGATTGAATGGAAAAAATCATTTTCATATCTTTCAAAAGAATTTCTTAAATCCTTTATATAAAAAGTGTTATTCTTCAGTAAGATTATTTCATGATAATTAGGTTATTAATTAATATAAATAATTTCAAGCTTAACAATGCAAAACAAACAAAAATTATTTCTCCTATTAATCTAAACTAAGATCTATAGCATCTTATTATGTACAAGCCATAAATTAAAGATTACCTTAAAAAATATTTTTATTGGAATTTCTGATTAGTTCATATATTGTCAATTGTTAAAAATTGATTAAGTTATCTCAAAATATGTATGTGGATGTTTTCTTTGTTTCAATGAACTATCAAAGTGCAACACTGTACTGATGAAGAGATCAAATTATTGAGGTGATTTCTAATCTAAACTTCTAAATTTTGTTAATGATGACAAAATGTCATAATGAAAAATTGGCATAATAATTTTAAAATTAATTTAATTAAAACTGCTAATAAATATTTGAGAAAATAAACATTTTTCAACAATATTCAATATATTACAAATCAAATAACTATATTATGTAATGGAGTTCTTTTTTCTTTGTTTGAATTGCCTAAACAAAACATCTAGAAACAAACAATATCAGCTATAGTAGTATGAAGTTTCTACACACAAAATCCAGTAACAGCTGTAACAACACAAGACAAATGAGATTATAAAAATCATTTGATATTCCTCTGTGAGTCAATTAGCATCTAAAACATCTTACTATTAGTAACAGATTAATGATCTTCAACTAACCTCTGTCCAGCCCATTCTGTTACCATTACTCATCCATTCAGGAGGTAGCTATACTTTCACTTTGACACTCATTGCCTCTTCAACTTTGCCTTTTACAACAACTTATACAAATACAATTGCCAGTTATACCATCTGAACTAAATTGTACAATTAAATATATATATAAGAGGGTGTAATGAAACTTTATGCCAATATTTTAGGGTTAGATTCTAGGATAAAAAATATCCTCTTAAAATCCTCTGTAAATGTTTTCCAAAATCTGTTTTGTTTTCAAGATCTGATCTGTCAAAAATTGTACTTTTCAAACTTACCACCAAAGTACTAACAGCAGAGTTGTCAATTTAGTAATTTCTGTGCTTCTGTCAACAGACTGAAGTTAAGCATATATTGCCCAAGTAATCCCTATTGTAATAAATGTAAATGAAGCCTTAGAGTGGATAACAATCTAAGATTTTGCAATATCTATCTGCTTTACACTGAAAATAGTTTGAAAGTAAGAGTTTTTTAATGTAAATTTACTTTAAATAATGTTTTGTTTTTTAAAAAATTAAACAAAATAATTTATGGGAACTCTTCAAAATATCCTCCACATCCACAGAGGCCATTTTGAACAGTTCAATTTTAAACATGTAAAATAAAGCTTTCATTAGTGCATATGGGTTATGCAGAAGTGGAAAACAGTGATAGCCTTTTAACAGAAGATTTAACATTGGTTTCTGTAATGATTTTTATGGTGGGCAAGATCTCAAAAATGAAGCAAATTTGAAAGACAAAGATTTTAAGCTTATTTTTGACCCTAGAATCCCTGAAATATTGGCAATTTGGAGTTTTGGAGTGCCACTTAGGCAGACTTGTCTTTGATTTGGTTTTGTCATTATGGCTATAGATTGAAAGGTTTTTTGTTAACTGTATTCTGTATGTTTGGAATTGCACTTGTTTTACACTATGACTTCAGAGTGAAAACAAAATAAAATAGTTCCAAAAACAATGTATAATTCTGTTGACATTTTCTTTAAAATATACTTTGTAATTATTGCATTTATTTGGAATTTTAAAATTATTTTTAGAGATATAAATACTTAATCAAAGTTAATCTATACAAAATCATTGCAGGTGCTAGAAGAGATGTCGATGGATTCTTTTGGATAACAGGAAGAATAGATGATATGCTTAATGTCTCAGGACATTTGTTATCCACAGCAGAAGTTGAATCAGCTTTAATAGAACACAAAGCAGTAGCAGAATCTGCAGTTGTGTCACATCCTCATCCTGTTAAAGGAGAATGTTTATATTGTTTTGTTGTTTTAAAAGAGGTAATTAGCTCATATTGTTGCTTTTAATGTCTCATTAATAACAATACAATGGAGTTCTTGGATTCCTATGAAGTCTATTTGAAATACAATCTAAAGAATGACACCATCAAGGGCTATGATTCTCTTTATCATCAAAAAGACAGTGTTTAATCTCATTTATTTTTGTTTGTGCCTTAATATATTGCAATTCGGATAGATATCTTTTGATGGACAGAAAAAAACTACAATGATCAATTGTTTGCATAAAATTAAAAATTAAGACAGCACAAAGCATAGACTAATCTATGACTGAAGTTTGAAACAATTTTTAAAAAATTAGCTCCATCATTCTACTACAGTAACATGTGTTCAAACTGAATTTAAACTGTGACTCTAGAGTGACTCATGTAAAAACACGAGCTATAATCACTTTTTAATGATTTGAATTAAATTTTATGCTTCTTTATTCTACTATAACTTAGAATATATACAATGATAACAAAGATTTAGAAATGTTTAATTTTTGCAAATTTTCAATGAATAATGAACTACAGTAGAATCTGCTTATAATTGCTTTGGACTTAACTTGTACAGGTGAAAACTTATATTGAGTACAGTAAGACTATATAATTAGTAAAAATTCTGGTTTATTAACTTAAAAGACATAGTGAAACAATTTAATAAATCTTCAAATCATACTTTTTTAAAAAAATTTGTTTTTAATTACAAAAATTATTATAATGTATCTAGTACATAATTGAACTAAATAATATCAATTTAAACTATTGTACTTCAAGCAAATAACAATCAGTATTTTAAATGTTAAGAGTGACAACTAGAACTGATAACAATTAAACTTTATTGGCCACATGTTGACACCAATTGCCTATTGTAATCAGTTTTGATTATAGTTGCTATTATCTTCAGTTAAACAGCATGAGAGCATGTGAAGACAACTTAAAATACTTGTAAAACTTGAGACATTTTAAGTTATCAGAGTTGGCACATCCCAAAACATATAATATTAGATGACTGATAAAATAAACAGATTCTACTGTGTATATTAATTTTTCTTTTGAAGTCAAATTTCATAAAATCAAATTAAAATCAAAATTTCGTTTCTTTTAGGGACAAAAATTTACAAATGAATTAATTAAAGATTTAATTTTAAAAGGTAAGATTTTTAATTTTCGATTACTAATACAGAATAAAATATATTCATCTAATAGAAAATAATTTTAAATATTCCAAATGTAATAATATTAAATTTATATTTTAGTACGTACAAAAATTGGAGCTTTTGCAGCACCTGAATACATACATCATGCTAGAGGGTTACCCAAGACACGTTCCGGAAAAATCATGAGACGCATACTTAGGAAGATAGCAAGAAATGATCGTGATCTTGGTGATACAAGCACTTTAGCAAACGAAAATATTGTCAACGAATTATTTGACACACGACCAGCTAATGCATAATCTTTCACCAATTCTGTAGTTGATAAAATTGCCACTTTCTATTACTGCTTTTTATCTGCTGTGATATGTACAGAATAGTAACTTCTAGATCTAAAAAGTTGCATTTATTCACTTGCCTTTAATCATATTTAGCAACATATGTATCTGTTGCTATATGCATTTTTTTTTATATGCATATAATATTACTTACCTATCTTTAAGATTTTATAAATTTTCACTAGGAATTATAAATTTATACTTAAAATGAATTATTAAATGATTATTTATTACCACAGATAAATTCTTATTTTACCATTTTATTATATAAANGTAGAATTTTTTATAATATTTTAATTATAGATTTAAAATGTAAAAATATATATAAAAATTATAACCTTTATTTTACAATTACAGTAAAACCTATCCAAAATGGAACCTGAAGGGAAATAAAAGGGGATTAGAACGATATTCTATGTTAGAAAAAACCTGTTTAATACTGGAACCTGTTAAAAGAGAAAAAAATATACAATTTCGGTTTACACAGGTTTTACTGTATTATGTTTTTACATTATAATTTATTTTTATGTTTTTAATTTGTAAAGTAATGAAATTGTAGGGATATAATTTTATTTAGTTACAGTGCACTGTATGGCCTTTTAGATTTTAGTCACTTGATAATAATCAAGTTGTATATTTATAAAGTCGTTAGATAAATTTTAGAATATTTTTTGAGATTAAAACTTGATAATCAAATTAAGCATAATTTGTAAAGTAATGAAAGTTTAGGGATATAATTTTATTTAGTTACAGTGCACTGTATGGCCTTTTAGATTTTAGTCACTTGATAATAATCAAGTTTCATTTTCAATTTAATAAATCTTATGTCATATCTAAATTTACAACATTATTAATCCATTATATGGAAGAATAGTAAATAGAAGGACCACTGTACTTATTAATTTTCAAAATTGAGAATTATAAAACAAAATCTACCTTCACAATTAATAATAGTGAAGTAATGAATATATATCTTTAATTAAATTGTTTATTTTCGTTTTTGTTAACAAATTTAGATTAACTGCTACATTGATTCTAATAATGTTTTTTGCTAAAATTAACATGAGTAAGATATCAAAATACTTGAATATTAAGAAAAAAGAATTTCTTGGATAATTTATATTAAATGGGCTTTTACAATTACTTGAAATGTGTATAAAAGTATAGATAGGTTTAATAAGTTAATTAAAAGGAAATGTATATTTAAAATTATACAGAAGTGATGATGCTGTCTTTTAAGAACTTTAAGTTTGTACTTTAGCATTAAAGATGTGATTACATTAATTTGCATGGATCTAAACAGAAAAAGCATATATTTGACAGATAAAATGCTTTAACATTACAGCAGTCACATGATTTTGGATTAAATCCACAGATCACATACTGTTCTTATTATAAACATTATCTAACAGTTCATGTTTTTGAATAAAGTTAACTTTCTTCAATCTATATTGAACTAATTTAAATTCAGAAAATAATAGAGATGATACCTATTAGTTTTTATAAGATCTCAATTATAATTTTACCTTCAACCTTCATATCTTTCATAATTTTAATATGTTTAACTATTACTTGTATTAAACTGTAAAAATAAAACTTTTCTACATTCTAAAAAGTGAAATAATTATAATTATGATAATTTGATTATGTTTATTTCACATTTGATAGAATAAAAAGTAATCATTACCATTTCGAAATATCTGTCAGTGATCAAAAGAACATAGAATGTTTCTTTTTGTCACTAACAGACTTAAATAAACTGCCCTGCATAAATATAAAAATGAAAAACAAACTCATTCCATCGACAATTACAAAACTTAGAAAGATTTTCAATTCATGCCAGTTAGTGTAAATCAGCTTTAACTAATTTATGTATAAACACTTCATTTTCAGTGACAAATAAAAGCTCAATAGTTGTATCAGAATAGCTTCATTATGAATCATAATATGGAAATGTAAAAAGAAATTTTATAGATCTGCTTGATTTGGCTCTACATTATTTCTTAAATAGAATAATTTGAACTTAGAAAAAATATATAAATAATTTGTAGTAAACACTATATTTCACAATATATTCAAATTGAACAAAAATAGTAACTGGAAGATAAAGTATTTTAAGTCCCACATTCCTACATTCAATTATATCTGTAATATTAGTATTATTATTACTGTAATTTAGTAATAATTTTTTGTATTATACAATTATATGGATTATTAAAATGGATTTGTTTGAATGTTTGACATGACAGACATGAAATAATTTTATGATTTCATTTAATTTACATTGTTCTTTGAAATTAAAATAAAGTTCTGTTATTTATTGATTTGTATTTTAATTACTGATTTAAGTAATTTATTTCCTAAATCAAAAATATTGTACTTATGGAAAATTTGATCAAATATACACACAGTATATTCATTTTTTTTAAATGTTTGACTGAAGATTTATTGAACAAAATAAATGCTTAATGCAATCATTATCACAGGGAGGAAAAAAGCATTACTTTGAACTTATTTTAAAACTAGCAGACCCTGCCATGTGTTGTTGTGGCTCAAAATGTATCTATTATAAATTTATAACACTTCCCCCATAGGGGGAAATTTTTCGAAAAATTTCTTCTTAGTGTACATTCTCTTGACATACTCTATTAAAACACAATCAAAAATGCAAAAACCTGCATCTAAAATAGTATAATAGAAGCCAAGTTCTTCACGGTAAGCCTTAATCCTGTCTCTCTCCCCCGTGGGGGGAATATCGAAAAATTTCTTCTTAGTGTACATTCTGTTGACGTATCCTATTAAAACGCAATCAAAAACGCAAAAATCCATATCTAAAATAGTATTAAAAAAAAGCGCCAACACCATCAATGACCACAACACACTCCCTAACGATAGATTAGTAGAATTTAGATTTCAATCAATTTTCAGTACAGCTTGAAAAATTAAAATTAATATCATAAAGAAGCAGAGTTCTTTACCGTAAGCCTTAATCCTAACCATCTCCCTTCAGTGGGTTTGAATTTCAACACGTATATTATATAAAAACACGTGTGTATTTGAATGTAGTGTTGTGTCAAAATTTCAAAGGAATCGGTACGAACAAACAAACATTACATTTTTATTTATATAAATAGATAGATGATGATCCGCTTTAGTTCATTTTCACAGAAAAGCATAATGCCTCACAGAAAAGCAAACAGGGCGTCGTACTCGTAGCGCCATTTGTTGGACATAAAAGCCTTAACCTAGATTATATCTTTTAATTTATATGAATGTTTAACGGAATAATATACAGCCTATGTCCACCCTGAAGTTCCATTCTAAATATTAATGAAAGAATTTTTGAAATCGGATGAGTAGTTTCAGAGATTACCTGCTGCATACAAACTTATATACTTACAAACATTACCTCTTTATAATATTAGTATAGATAAACTGAAACATTTATTCATCAAAAAGGAAGCATAATTGAATAGAAATATGATGCAAGTAATATTGTTCTATAGAATTTGATACTTTTCCAAAAATTCCAGATCTGTTACCAATGTATCAAAAAGAACAGATACCTAACCAAGCAGATATTTCACTGTCTTTCAACTGGGTTAATCTGGCTTTTGCATTCAAACTATTCCTCATATAACTAGATCATTTTAATAATTTTAAGTATTCCAGATTTAGAGAATTAATTTATTTTTATCATCTTATGATTGAGTGAAATGAAAAACAGGATCAGATGCATTCTACATATTTAAATTTATATTTTTTGACATCTTGACAGCCATTTAAAAAATACTTTAAAATGGAAGATGTTAAAATTATTTATGAATTTATTAATGTCATCATTGGTAGTAATTAAGATATATAACTTGTGCATGATTAGATTCTTCAAATGGTATTAAAATATTCAGAATTATTATTATAAGAATATTTCTGTTGAAGACAGCATGGATACAAATAATCACTAAAGTTTATCAAACTGAAATAACAATATATTAATATTTCATTTGGCAAAATAACATTAAATTATGCTCAGAGCTAATAAAATTAGTATGAGATTTATAAATACCTTTTGTCAGAGTGTTAAAATAGCAACAGTTTATTATTTTAAAAACAGATTAATTCCTATGTTTGGTGTTAGCACACTTTTCCTATAAACAAACTTATCAAACAGGACAGAATGACCCTGAGACACAATTTTCTACCATGTACTTATTATGATATGCCTTTCAGACCTACAGATTCCTCCTCAGTCATGATACATAGATCTCTTTGTAGATTTCTAGGTATATGCACATACATTATTAGTTTTATAGTAAAAACTTCTTAACATATGTACTTCTATGCAACAAAATCCACTAAGAGGGTATATTTTATCCCAGAAAGAAAATTCTATACTATTTGATACAAAAATATGGAATCTAATGAATCCATACTGCATCACGATTTTGCATACTGGAAATTACACAAGCTACATCTCATTTACATATCTGCATTTACTTTGCCTTTGGGTGTTTCCCTCCAGCTCACAAATATGTGTTAATTTGTTTATTTTTTCACTCCCTATCTGTTAGAAAACCCTCCCAAGATTCATGTATTTGTAGGTCTATATTTTCATTTATTGTTTTATTTTTATAATTTCACAAATCTGAATCAGAGTTTCTCAAGATGAATTGCAGGAAGAAGGAAATAAATTTCAGTAAAAAAAAAAAACAAAGACATTGGAAACCCTACTATATACATATATACATTTTTCTAACTATCAACAATAGATATTTATTAAAATATTGTATAGTATATTAAAAACCAAATACCTATAAACTATATCTGAATTATATTAAGCCTGCTGACACATACAAGCATAATATGCATATTTCTTTAAAATAAATTAGTCATTGAACAAATAGAAGTTACCTATTAGTCTGTTTAAATATAATGAATAAAATAGAAGTAACTGTCTTTAATATTAACCCTAGGGAGTCTTCAGAAATGAGTGTGTCACTTAACAAAGCAATGTATTAACATAGTTATCTGATGCAAATTATAATAAAACTTGTAAGCCAGCTGGTCAGGACATATAAACACCTACAGACAATGTTACTTTAGGTAGGAGAGGAGAAATGTTAAAAGAAGTGAGGCTCTTGTTCTGTATATTTGCCATCACTATGAAAACATTTCAGGAAGAGATCAAAAGAAAGCTAGGCAACGTTTTATGGTTGAAAATATGCAATGAACAACTATCAACTGGATATTGGAAGATTTGAGGAATGTGTATCTCTAAAGTATTGGAAATCTACTGATCAGCTTGAAAGCATAGGAACTTAGTTAAGTTATACATGCAGTGCATAGCATAAGTTATACATACAGTGGAATGAACCTTCAAGCAAGACCCATAGACAACATTGAGAACAGTGGCTGCTAAACTTGGTCTTGTGGTAAGTAACCTATATGACATAAAAGTGAAGAAGTATCACTGTCCATAAAAAGAAACCAGCTCCAAAGTAAAAACATTTTAGTCTAAAGTTTTTAGCAAAAATAACTGCTAAAAACATGCTGATGTTCAACTATGTTCCAAAGGAGAGTACATATTGGCATTACATGAGACATACTGGAATGAAGACCCAAAATAAGCATCTTGAATAAAATTCTATCATTCTAGTAACAAATCAGATGTACCATATTAAGTCAGGTTTATAGGAAAAGCTAAATTTCCAAAAAATTACTTAATATGACAGGCAATTGATGAATGTAAACACATCTGAATCTTTCATTTCTTGAGAATCTATCGACATTGATGTATATCTCAAAGTGTGTATTAAAAAGCATTTGATTCTCTTCATCTAAAAACACTATAACCTGGAAGATGTGGAATTCTGGCCAGATCTAGTAATGGCCGATTATGCCTGCAAAGTTTCTGATGACATTCAAAGTATTGGGCTTGAGTTTGTAGAGAATGAAAACAATGCTCCATGTACTGTACCTCATACCTATTCCATTGAAAGTTTCTGGGCACTGTGTAAACAGCAATATATCTCTTGTTCTTGTGATGCAAAGTACTTAAATTCAAACAAATTTGGAGAAATATTGTTCAAAAGTTGGGGAAAAAGCCTGGTATGGAGTTAATGGCAGGAGTTCAAGACGTATAGGACTTCATTATGTCTATGGACTATTACTTTGCAAAAAGTAAATCTGAACTGTCTGGGCTATCCTATGAACAAAACTGATCTTATTTGTTCTGGTAAAACAGTATCAATTAAAAGTGACTCTTTCATTTCCAAACACTCCAAGCATTTTAAAATACTTGATATATTACAAATTTATTTTTAACTTGTTTAATTTAAATATAAATAATCAATAAGATTATTTTGTTATCATATGCCATTTTAAGACGACTATTCATTAAAACACATCTTGTGAATTAATTTTTGTAGTTAGTCTTAAAAAATAACTTTATGATAAAACTCTTACATTTAATGATTAACTGGAAAAAATTTCTCAAAAAATCAATTTTTAATTTAAAACAATAATTCTTAGGTCTAACAAAAGATTCATTACCCATTTTCCTGAAATTATTGATTTAAGATTCTAACTTAGGTTATGTTTATAGTGACATAGTGAGCAAAATGAGAGGAATGTGGTGAGGCAAAAAATGAGAACAAATACATATAATATTTGCACAACTTTATAACTTTAGGATACTGGATTAGTATAAGAAGCATAAATATCCATCTTACTTTAAAACATAACTGTACTTACACATGTTTATAGTGAGTTTGAGGCTCCAAAAGAGAAGAACAGTGAGAACAAAAATAAGTTTGATATCTCCATTCTCCTCATTGATGAAATTTATGCAGTGTTTTACTTATAATTTGTAACCAATAACAGTAATTAATATTTTTAATAAAATGATTTTGTTTTAGTAATTATTTAAAAAAAATTACTATAACAAAATATATTAATTACTAATAATAATAATTATTGACTGTTAACAAAAATAAATAAAAAAAGAAATGTAAACACTAAATAGTAATTTGTAATAGTAATTATTCCTTAACTTTTCTGGCTATTATTAGTATCAAATTATCATTTATCCATATATTTAGTAGTAATTACAATGAATGCTAAAAAATTAATCAGAGCTGTTTCCTCTCTGCTTTTCTTGCTGTGCTATTACTTCTTCCTTGCCATGCTACTTTCGTTACTGCTCTACACACCACATCTCCATAAATGTAGCCCCCCCTTAAGCCTCAAGCTCGAGATATCTCGGGCAAGTTACATAGGACCACATAAGGACCACATAAAACGTGGTCCTTAAGGGGAGTTTTGAAATTTTTTTTTTTAATCAACCTTTAATGACGCACAATTAACGCTTAATTGTTTTTTAATGGGATTTTTTTATCAAATTTAATTAATCGTTCTAAAGTTGTAGTGCACGGATTTTACTTTGGTAAAGTTATTTAAAGCTACTTTCTGATATCAAAAACGACCTCCAATAGTTTTTTAATTTTTTTAATTAATAGATTTTATTATATATAAGTTTAATTAAGTCGGGGGACGGAAATCACAATAAAAGTTTTAATTTTTTAAAAATATTTAAAAATATACAGCCAACTAGTATTCACCCTACTATAAACCTATTGCCTCCCGAGAATTCTGAGAATGTCCCGGGAAATCCGACTCCAGCTGTTCTCAAGGTCATCCAGCTGTGTAAACAATGATTCATCAGTGTCAAATTTCACAGAAAGGCGTGACAAAGGAAAATAAAATTTGAAGCTTTTTCTTCAAAATTAACGCATTTCTTTCTTTTTTTTCAGTTTTAAGTATTTTTTATGTTTAATTACATTTATATCAAAAATTGCTCGGGGCTTAAGGAGTTAATCAACTACTGTATCTGCTGGCAACTTGTATTCACATACAGTAGACCTCTCTATAAAACGAGTTCATATAATATGGATTCGTATACAACAGCAAAAAAATTGCAATCATATTCGTATAAATACACTAAAAGAGACTCATATGATACAGTAAAATGTCCTCACCAACTTGTGTTGCGACAGGATTGGTCAAATCTAGACCAACAGTGGATATTGCACAAACCATTTACTTTAAACGAGCAGCGGACATTAGGTCCGCTGCTCTAATGGCCATAAAAATTATATTTATATTAATGATGTCTCCAAAGTTAAGCAAATTTTCCGCCAAAAAAAAATAATTTATCATGAAGCACATGAGCACCATTCTATGACAAGCTCCACGACGAAAACAAGCTTAAGCAATGGCATCATTGAACGGTGCACACTCGGTAAGTAATCCTATAATTTTTTGTTTATAGCATAGTTTATATGGATTAGTCCCAAAAAATTATACATGTTTTGGAAATGTTCAGTCAAATTAGTCTACAATCGATTAATTTTATGGAAGAAAACCTTTCAAACAGCCATAGCCATAAACTGTATATGTGCCGGGCTGTGATTGGCTCATGTATTTAAAGACTCATACAACATGAATTTCATAAAACACTGAACATATCTACCATGTTATAAAAGGGTGTACTGTATAATAAATAATATATTATGCATAGTTCTATAGTTGTAAAATGTCATCAACTACTACTAACATTATATAATTCTTCTTCTATAGAAAAATCAGAAAGAGTATGTGAGAAAAAATGTTATAAAATTAGGGTTATAGTCTCTAAAATTATTGTAGTTTATTATACAATATATAACAATTTATACAAAATGATTCTTATATATTAAATAATTTCATCTAAAATTATAATCTCTAATATCTGAATATTCATTACAAAACTGCTCATATAACATACAGATTTGACCAATTTCTTCATTAGTTAATTTAAATGGAGGCGTTTCTGGATCAATTCCTGTCTGACGAAAAACTTCATTCAACAACTGCTGTCTGTTTTTTGGAAATAACAATCTAAAATAATTTAGTTATTTTAGTTTAATCATTCTTGTTTTGTATTTTTAAACTATTTTTTAATGCAGAATATCTATATAACTTACTTCACAGTGTGTTTACACATTTTCTGTCTCGTGTGAAACAGAGTCCGATTAACTTTTTCTACTAATGGAAAAGGACATTTAATCAAAGGCTCTTTCAAAGGTGTGAAAGTTACTACACCAACATCAACTTCAGGTGCTGGTAAAAATGCTGATCCTGAACAATAAAATTATTAAAATTCAAAGATATAAAATTAATAATAATATTGAATTATTCATTTTGTTATTTCATCATGTAAAACATATTAAAACTTTAACACAAAATAAGTTTTTAGGAAATAAACAGGCAGGCAAAATTTATTTCCAACATTATATAATTTGTATAAACAATTTATTCATTATGTTAGTTTTTAATTATATGAAACGAAAGTTATGAATCTATAATACAGTGTGACTGTTCTATTATGTAAAATAAAATATTTATACAGTGGTACCTCAGGTTATGAACGCCCCAGCATACGAAATTTTCAGGATATGACATGAAATTCGAACATATTTTTGCTCCACGATACGAACAAAAACTCACCATACGACGTTACATTAGTTTGCATTTTTAATTTGTTTTTCTTACTACAGTTATTTTTTTTAATGTATTACTTGGCTTTAATTTGAGTATGTTTTTCGCGTTGGAACGAATTATTTGGTTTTACATGTAATCGTATGGGAAAAGATGATCCACCTTACGACATTTTCATGATACGATCTCAGTTTCGGAACGGATTAATTTCGTATCCTGAGGTACCACTGTATATGAATGATCAAATATGTCTTTAGACTACACTATTATATTTCCTTTGTTCCAGTAATGTATATTGATTAAACCTTTTAACAATAATGAGGATACTTATACATATATAAGTATATATATACAATAATATATTTGCATTATAATTCAAAACTTTCTTACCTGAAATTGTAAATTTATAGTCAGGCATACATAAATGTTGACACATTACAGATAACCTACATCGCTGGGGTGAACAGGGACAAGCAATTAAACGTTCTGCCACTTCCCTCTGAAATGTCAAAGTTAAACGAGTTCTACCATATCGAAATGGCCCTCTTCTTTCTGACATCTGGCGCAACCATTTAATAATTAAAGGAGTTGCAATATTGAAAGGAAGATTTCCAATTATAAAAAAAGGTGGACAAATATCATGCCAATCCCTAGACATTTCCCTGTAAATAAAAGATTGTTTTAAAAAATTTATTTGAATTCTAAAAAATTGAAAATTTTAACTTATAAAATGGATTAGCATAAACATCATAAATATTTAGAGAAAAATGATTTAACAAACTGATACAAACTTTTAAAAATTTTAGTTTTAAGAACCAAACTTTATTGATATGTTTGATTTTATTCTGTATAAAAGTATGATCAATCCCTTTCTAATATTTAGAATAATACAAAATATTATTGTCTAACTATAACAGATTATTTTCATTAATATTTGAAAGGAAATTATATTAAAATACATCTTATTCCAAATTTATATTTAAAATCATAAAAATAGTATTTATAATTATGTAAAAATCATTTACTTTAATTAATTTCTAATTAAAGCAACTATAGGAGGTCAATTATATACTGATGTATTTATGTTGTGCCAATAAAGGATAAAAAACCTCAGTAGGTTTTGGAAGTTTTCCAATTTATTTATCTATATATATAAAAATGAATGTGTGTGTGTGTCTGTCCTTCATGCATTACCACACCGTTTATCCGATTGCTGTGAAACTTTGGGAAGTTTTGGTACTTTGAAACCATGCTAGTAGTTATTAGTAGTAATTCAAACACAAATTATTATTGTATTTATTTTCAGGCACTTGGCAATTTTTATCATCAAATTTTTTATTTAGTTGATACGTTTTGATATTATTTACACACGTTTCGGGCATTTATTGCCCCTCTTCAGCCAACTAAAAACAAAAGTTCATAAGTTACAACACTATAAAATTATAAACAACAAACATATTAGGTATTGTTTTTTAAAAACATACCTTTTTAATTTACAGGTTATCAAGATATTAAAACAGGTTATCAAGATATTAAAAGTTTTTGTAATTCCATAACAACAAGTAAACATAGGCAATGGAAATTTGTGGTTTTAATATTTTGTTTTAGGATTATTTATCTTAAGTTCCCATTTTTTCACTAGTCTGCCTGGTGGTACTATAGTCATATGACAAGGTGGCCTGCTAGTCATATGACTATAGTAACCAGTGGTACACTTAACTGAGGGAACGAGAAAGGGGGAGGAGAGGTCATCCCAATGAGTTTGTAAAAAGAGGAAATTGCATGATTTTGATGAAAGACAAATATGTCAATTTTAGTATTGTTGTAAATGTATAAGAAAAATTTTAAATTGTTTAAATTTTATAACAGTGAAAAACAGATAATTAGGTACGTACTTCATTGTATTGTAAATGTATAAGAGAAAATCCATATAAAAAGATTTTAAAATATTTTAGATAATATAAAACGGTATGTTTCTTAGATTAAAGTGTTAAGGGCCAAGAAGTTTTTGTAATTCCATAACAACAAGTAAACATAGGCGATGGAAATTTGTGGTTTTAATATCTTGATAACCTGTAAATTAAAAAGGTATGTTTTTAAAAAACAATACCTAATATGTTTGTTGTTTATAATTTTATAGTGTTGTAACTTATGAACTTTTGTTTTTAGTTGGGCTGAAGAGGGGCAATAAATGCCCGAAACATGTGTAAATAATATCAACACGTATCAACTAAATAAAAAATTTGATGATAAAAATTGCCAAGTGCCTGAAAATAAATACAATAATAATTTGTGTTTGAATTACTACTAATAACTACTAGCACGGTTTCAAAGTACCATAAT